>NW_021850582.1:544209-652994 GCF_003651465.1 Formica exsecta
GGAATGCCGCAGCATTCGAGAAAACTTTTTAAAAAGCGGCCTTTATCCTTTTTAACCGTACCGTGAGAATTTATGACTACAGCATGACTATCATTAAATTATACAGAGAGCGTAAAATCGTGCCGTTGAAACGTTTATCAAACTTTCGTTTAACTAACAGCTATCAAGCAATTTTCGTCGTAACTCTAACGAAGCTTCTCTCAAATCCGCAATAATGTAGCAAAGTCCATAAATTTAGTGGGCGAGACTCCACCACAAAGTTGGTTTGCGGATTTTATTGCCGAGACGATTATAACTTTGTCGCACCTGCGACGATTATGGTGGACATCGTAGGGGCGCGTTTACTCCACTTTGGCAACGTTAAATTTACACGTTGTACAAATCTTCTCTCGTTACGGTAAAGACCGCACAAGTGTCTGTTTTCAGAAATCACGTTAATTATCGTCGTAGCGCGCTACGACCACGTCGCTTTTATCGTTTCGTCTTAAATCTCTCGAGCACCGGCGGAACTAGCGACTTAACGATACCGCAGAGTTGAATTTCATTCCATGTGCAAAGATATCAGGGCCCTTATTGTTAGTAGTCTCTTGTGCCGCGTCGCACAATACACAAATGACTTTTGCGGAAATCCACGTCAACGTTCGACAATTATTCAATTATATAGCGATTATACTGGAATGGAATACTGGCGTGCACTTAACGCGGTGTACTTAACGGTTAAGTTTTGCGAGCCCTTGTGAAAGTCGCGCACAATGTACGTATGAGTAAACTAAACTTTGGAATATTCTGTTTGTTCCGCTCGAACCAATAAGATAAGACTGCACCAGCTGCATTGAGACAGCTTTGCACCGGAATAAGGAGATTTCAGAACCATCCGAGGAGACAATTAATAAACAATGGCTTTATTTTTTATATACATATATATACACACACACACACACATTTATATAGTGATATAGTGATATTGAGGCCAAAGTTGCTCGCACAAATTACTTTGTTAGACATTTGATGAATCTAAATTCTTCTCTTTTACGATGCAAACTTTCTTCAGAGCGCGGATTTACGGTACTTTAATATGAACTTTGAGACGCCCTAAAACTTTGACGTTTTACTTGCCTCGTACAATGTCCGGATGATGACGTGACAAAGTGGAAATTTATACCGTGGTCACACTTACACGAAGGCGAAGGAAGCAGAAAATTTTATGGATATTCGATCGTATTTTCGGCTCAATTCGCGTCGAAATTGGGAGAATTTCGAGGTAGCTACGCTGAAGGGCAAAACACTTTAGAAGTTTGTTGCACTCACATATATATTACCGAGAATGCTCCGGTAGTTTGCGTGTTCTTCTGACCACTCCCACGACTACTGTCACACATTTATATAGTGATATAGTGATATTGAGGCCAAAGTTGCTCGCACAAATTACTTTGTTAGACATTTGATGAATCTAAATTCTTCTCTTTTACGATGCAAACTTTCTTCAGAGCGCGGATTTACGGTACTTTAATATGAACTTTGAGACGCCCTAAAACTTTGACGTTTTACTTGCCTCGTACAATGTCCGGATGATGACGTGACAAAGTGGAAATTTATACCGTGGTCACACTTACACGAAGGCGAAGGAAGCAGAAAATTTTATGGATATTCGATCGTATTTTCGGCTCAATTCGCGTCGAAATTGGGAGAATTTCGAGGTAGCTACGCTGAAGGGCAAAACACTTTAGAAGTTTGTTGCACTCACATATATATTACCGAGAATGCTCCGGTAGTTTGCGTGTTCTTCTGACCACTCCCACGACTACTGTCGTGTCGTCACATGGTCCAAAAGTTTTCCGTTGATCTCCAGCGGTTCTCGTTGAAATTCCAAACACAGTTCGCGCACATACGCGCCACGTGAATATAGCCCGCTCTTTCGCTCTCTGTCTCTGACATCGAGTTTCAATATTTTCTCAAGAAGTTATTTGAATGGCGCGTCACCGATCTTTTCCAACCATTCGTGGTAATAAAGCTAGCCAATATTTAAGAAAGCATAATATAGTTCGATACGAGAATGGAATAATATATTTTATCTCCTTATATCGAGTCCCACATGTTTTAAAATATACGATCATGTCGTGAATATCTCGAAAAATATGCGGAAAAACAAAAAAAGAATTTATATCAAATATATTTGTTATTTTTTATTTATTTAATTATACGTTCAAAGATCAAGATTAAATAATTTAAATTATTATTCAAGATGTATGTGAATAAATTGAGACAATATTGAAACGTTTGCACGTGATAAAGAAAGAAACATAAGTCAGTCATATTGAATACTCTCTAGATTTGAAAAAAAAATAATTTCTCATGACGAATCAAAAGCGATGCTCTTTTACGGGACTAAATTGTGTAAATTGACATTGTCGAGCAACTTGCGTCGCATCGACCACGAAACGTTCGTAATTTCATTTCGGTGAACGAACGGACATCGAGTTTGCTATCGATGACCCGGATGGGTCTCTTCCGCGTTGCGGATACAAAAGCCGGATTAATGACGTTGTAGACGACGGCCGAAGCGATCTCGAATACGGTAACGAAACCTAAAGTTTCGAGAAGGAATTAAAATACTATAAGCTCCTGCAATTGCGTTTGATATTCGTATTATGAATTCAACAATCTTTAAACAAACATGCCGTTTTACTGGCTGACGCTATAGGTACTCGTTGAATATGAATAGGTTGCTTTTTTCGACCCACGTTGACAATAGCGAGAAGAATCCGGGTCTCTCTACCTGCCTACGGTATTCATCTATCTATCTTTTCAAACAACCATCTCGACAAGTGCAGAATAGAAAGCGAGAATATATTGCTTCTGAAATAGTTTTATCCTAGTACTTTTTAAAAAGTAAAGAACATTTATACAAAAATCTGTGTACATAAGTGCGCAACACAAATAAATTGAATTATCTCTCTGTTTAATTATTTTAATATATTTTATTTAATAAATTTAACACACAGTTATATATATATATACTCGACTACGAGGAAATGTTTTATTAAGTGATAATGCTTTGGTCTCGCGCGGTCTTTGAACTGAACGAACATGAAATTAATTCTAGATGAAAGACGAAATATCTATATGTAATCTTTTAAAGCAATGCTGGAATATTAATGACGATTGAATTATTTGTCGCGGATAAATTTCTCTCTCTCTCTCTCTCTCTCTCGTTCTCTTTTTCAAGATCTTTTTCTTTAACGAAAGATTTGCATTAATTGATAGAAATTGCAATACATTTTCTCTGAATCGTAATAGAGAATCTGTGTCTTAGACGCGTTATTCGCAATAAAGATCGACGGCCAAGGTCTTCGATTACGAAAACCAAGGACTTTTGGGGAATGACGGTTAATAGTTTTTAACTGAGAAAACTCGTCATCTTTTCTTTCGGAAGACGTCGAAAAGCTTGGCCTTTTGTTGGAGCACAAGCGAGAAACTTGAACCGAAAGGTATGAGACGTGACGGGAAAGTTCAATCAAGGGATTCCGTAGAGTTGCATATACGCGGTAAAAGCACACCGGTGCTTAAGCGTAACGAACGTTACGTCAAAATCCACATGAAATAACGCGTGCCGACGGTTATTCAGCAGCGCCACCGTATTCCGCACACCCTAGAATCTCGTTACCCGCGTTCCATCGTGTCTCTCGTATACCAACCCCGGAAATATTTTCTGTTAAATGAACTTTCTTCCCTGGATACGTAATTTCGGTTGTCTTATAATCTCTCTCTAATTTATTTTTTATATTTCGATTAATAGAGATGTGTGACGTGTAGAAAGTTTTATGGTTTTAATTTAGCTTAATCTCTTACTCGTGCAATTATTTTACACATTCAACGACTTAATTTTTTTTATTCGCGAATAATTACTTGAATAATTTCAAGGAAAAAGATATAGATTAATTCCGAAAAATTTTTTCTTTAAAACAAAAATTATAATCTTGCTAAAAAATTATGTAAGCGATTACTTTAAATCTGTAGATTTAATTGCTACATCTGATTAATTTGGGATAATTGAAATATTTTTTTTTCAAATTTTATTAATGACGTTGATTATCTGAAACATGCGTTGCCGTGTATATATAGCGATAAAGAAAATGTAATGCTGAGCCAGCTATGAATTTCCGCGTGAGCTACGCCGGTTGTCATCAGAGACGGATTGAAGGGGACAATGAAAGAAAGGACGGTAACCCGCACACAGGCTAGCGGAACGGTACGTTTACGAGACTCCGCTAAACGCTGTGCTTCCGAGAGACGATGGAATGAATGATGAACACTCGAGAGACACTGCGAAACGTTGCGTTTACGAGGCAGCGGAAGACTGCATTTATACGGAAGATAGTAATATGGTTTTACTAGAGACAGTGATGTATTCGGCTTTAAATCGCGAGTAACGTATAAATTTACAACCATTCCCCGAAAAAAGAAGAAAGATTATCTTTCTCTAATTTCTAAAATTTTAAAATATGAAAGTAAAGAGATTCGCAAAAAAAAAAAAAAGATTATCTTTCTCTAATTTCTAAAATTTTAAAATATGAAAGAAAAGAGATTCGCAAAAAAAAAAAAAAGATTATCTTTCTCTAATTTCTAAAATTTTAAAATATGAAAGAAAAGAGATTCGCAAAAAAAAAAAAAAGATTATCTTTCTCTAATTTCTAAAATTTTAAAATATGAAAGAAAAGAGATTCGCAAAAAAAAAAAAAAGATTATCTTTCTCTAATTTCTAAAATTTTAAAATATGAAAGAAAAGAGATTCGCAAAAAAAAAAAAGAAAAATAATTATTGTGTGAATTGTAATTATCATCACGCAATGTGTGTGCGAACATGAAGAATCTCGATAAAAAATTGAATTTATAAGTTTAAGGGGCGTTATAATATATAAATCCGCTACTGGCAAGAAGCAGTAAGAGGATGCGTTTGAGAGAGATGGGAAAAAGATATGCTTGCTAGAAATGGCAAAGCAATGGACTTGTGAGAGACGACGGAAGGATGCATTTACTAGTGGCTGCAGGGGCGGTCTACAATTTTTTTTTTTTTTTTTTTTTTTTTTTCTTTGAGAAACTTACTTTACTATTAGTGAATTTAATGAAACGCTACACGCTTCTATCTTTTTCCAAGAGGATAAATTATCTAATGAAAGACTTATATAAAATGTACGAAAAATATGAGAAAAATGTAGGAAAACGATTATACGATACATACATACGATTAATTTTTATATGTATCCTAAAATAAAATGTTCTTTCTCGTTTACTATAATATTTTTTATCAATTTAATTTAATTTATAATTAGTTTCTTTAACATTACATTTAAATTAATATTAAATTTTTATTCCTATAAGAGAAAAGGAGAAAATGAAGGAAAAAGTGAGAGCTGACAGGAAAATTTGATTAGAGGATGCGCAAACGCTTACGCATTTATTGTCATGTATTTTAATTTAATATTCCACAACAGTAAATCTATAAGAAAATAGTAGTCAATTCATAAAGGCGGCGATGTAAGAGAGAGAGAGAAAAAGAGAGAGAAAGAGAAAGGTGCTATACAACTCGCCGTCTTTGTCGCAGACAGCGGCAGCGGATGAAAAAAGGGAAAAGTGGTAGGGGAAACGAGAATGGGGGAACTCGGTGAGCGCGGTGCGCGGTGCGTGACTGCGCAGTCAGTAGTCAGTCCGTCGGGAAACGCGCGGTTGAAAGGACGCATGACATCTTGTCGGAACGTTCCGTACACGTGGTCGCGCGAACGTATTTCTTTCTTTTCTCGCGCCGATGATTTCCGGAAGAAACGCGTGTGAGTGTGTTACGTGTGCGTTTGTGCGTGTGTTATATGCAACCAAGTGTAATGTGGTGTAGGGTCTGACGTGCACCGACGACCACCGTGATAGCCTAACCTAACCCCGACGCTGCGGAATGAAGTAATGGTCAGCTTTAAGAGCAACAACGTACCCAGGTATTTTTCTCGATGCACTCGTACGGATTCGTTCGATCCGCTCGACGACCGCAAATCTCCGCTCGGAAACCTTACACAGACGGAAGGGATTAAGCGAGAATTAAATGAATTATTTTTCATCGACGTGTGTGTTTGGTTTTAACATGAATATTAAAGCGCGAACGTTGCGCGTTTTCTGTTTTTTTTTTTTTTTAAATGCAAACGCAGTGAATCCTTTTACGTTTCACTAAATCGAATAATTTCAAATTAATTCGATTAATTCCATTTATAAATTATGTCGAGTAAATTTGTTGTACGTAGTTGTGACGAAAATAATTTCGCGCTACGGCACAAGATTGTGTAACAATAATCATCTTACGTACATCATACTTAATGTACGTGCGCGCGAACGGAACGACGTTAACGCCGTTAAAAAATTCATAGTTTTCAAGACGCAGTTAGAATTCGTCACTAGATGCTGGGGGAGATAAAGTAGACGGAGCGCACGTGCACGCGTGCATCTTATAAAAAGAATTTCTCGTTCCGAACAATACTCGAGACTCCAATATGTCTAGCGGTGCTTCCGCGCGAGAATTCTGCATGGCGAACGTTCTTCCGTAGCAATAGCGCCAATTCCAATCATTATTTGGAGTATTCCGATTGAAGTACCGGGTTAATGGCAAATGTAGGTACCGTGATTGCGTTTGTCGATACGCTCCGGCACGGCTAATCTATATTAACGAACGATTACGATCTCTAAATACGAACAGAAAAAAAATTCATATATTACGAATTGTACTATTCGGATTAATCTTTAAAAATAATTTTGCTCGCGATGTAATATCGAAGAATTTTCATACTCATGTTATGTTTACAAAAGTTTGGTGGTTTATCGGAACGTAAACACGGTAAGGAAACGATGCTTAATTAAAAATACAAACTGTACACAAAAGAAAAGAAGAAAACATAGGGCTTTCGAGACCACCTCGATGACGATGGCGTATTGGAGTGCTATTAAAGTCAAGTATAGAACGTCTCCTCGTGTGTGTGTGTGTCTAAAGTTGCTTGCTTTCAGCAAGATTCGAACGTCGAGCATATGCTCGCCGTATGCGAGCGAAATGACTTGTAACACGATAACGAATTGCCCAAATGCATCTTTCGGTATTGTATTTATAAACCGACGTCACTTATACCTCCTACGATGCACGATCTATTTTTTTGTGAAACTTATAAATCGCGTTGTATCTTAATGAAAAAGAAATCGAAAAGAACACCACTGCATGAAAGAAACGCGAGATTAATATACTTTTTATCTCCGGTACTTTAATTATCGATAAGTATTGATTATCAGGTTATTAACGATGACAGATCAACTTTATCCGATTGCTATCTAAATATTAACGGAACATCGGTTGTCTGACGTTTTTGAAAGACGAAGTTATTTGTGTGGTACCGTTTCGATCGCAAACATCGGAAGACCTGTTGTGGCCATCTCCTGGCCGATGTAAGGTAATTTCCAGTCAGGTAGCATCTGCCGCGGAAGCCAATGCCCGCATGAACGAGAGAGATATCTCGTCATCAGTTTCCGATTATCATACTTTTCTACCTTCTCTTTTTCGCTCCGTTTTTTCCATCGTTCGGTCGTTTCGATGCAAAAGTTTACGCACGATGGCACGACTTGTTCGCGATCATCTAATATAAGCCGTAATATTATTATCAATGAGAACGAGAAATAAATCCATCAGATTAAAAAATGTTATTGTGAAATTGGCTTTTATCGATATCATGAGATAAAACTAAGAATCGATTCCTCTCTGACAGTCGCTAGATCTAAACCTCAGTTTATTATACGCATTAATGCCTTTTTTTTATACTATTAGAGTTGAAAGAACAAAGAATAATTAATTAAGACGGTGATTCAATTTATTTTATTGAAAATCTTTTCTTTAATATTGGAGCAGTGTAATAAATATGCCTGTGCAAACTTTTTAAACTTTAATTATTCATAAAATTAAGAATTATAAATCTCAAAAATTTTTAGTCTAATATACAAATCTTATCAAGATTATTATTATTTTTTTTTTTTAACGAATTTTGAATAATTCTATCCAGTAATAATATATTTGATTAAAGATATTTTATTACAAGCTATTGAATATATTTCGAAAATTATTTTATTGAAAGAACTCAAATATATATTGTCTGCTAACGTCATTTAAAAAAAATTGCAACAGATGCTATTGCAGAATTTTTATCGCGCATTCTCTGGAGCGTATTTGCGAGCTCTCGAATATCGCAAACCGCTCGTTGGGAATCGCTGCGTTAAGGTTGAGAGATTTTACTGATGTCGGAGGAATCGACCCTGAAAAGATCGTGCCGATCCTTCGAATGTACGCGGCAATATGCTCTTACAAAAGGTTTACTGCACCGCAATATCGGAAGTAAACAATTTGGAATTTCCTTATATTTCCGCAATATTGTTTTCAGACTTTCGTTGAATGAATAAAGTCTCTTCTCGAGATCTCCTTTTTTCTTTCTCTCTTTGGCATTAATATTCTCTTATGTATAGAGGAAAAAGATTTTAATAATCAACTCTAATTTTACAGTATAACAAGTTTAAAAAAAAAGAGGAATACACATTTATGTTAGTAGATGTTTTATAAATTTATAGACATATGCCATGTCTTTAATAATATGTTATCGAGATATGGTATTGCTATATTACATCTTATATTAAAAATTTTGCGAATAATATCAGCTACAGTTTTCTTTAGACTGCAGTGTGCAAAGTTGAAAATAATATCGATGCGCATGTGAAAAACAGAAAATGCAACTGTTTGAACGTGGAACTTTATATCTCTACGGTTTTTCTTTTTTACTATCGCTATACAAAAAAAAAAGGGGGTAAAAATTTTTTATATTGCAATCTCATTCGTTTATTTACTTACATTTTATAGTGTGCGTATTCTTTTTATTGCAAAAAACGCGAGTCGTAATTTTTCGTGAAATATATAAAGTTCGAGACGTATACTCTGTGGCCTGGAATAAAGCGTGTCTTTGCCGTCACTTTGAAACGTTTATACGCTCAAATACTTGACAATTTTCCCTTCTGTCTCAGCTTGGCGCTTCTCTCGTTTATTCTTTTCTTCTTTCGTCGAGCTCGCATAACTTATTGTACATACGAGTACGGAATTGCACGGATACATGAACCACTGTGTTCTTTCGTGACTCCCCGTTAAACATTTGCGACGAACCCTCTCAGGACTTGCACGACGGTCTTGAATTACGTACGTCGCGAGCACCGGTGTTCATGGCGGTTTTAGGACTTGCATTTTTAAATCGTCCTACATATTGATCCAAACTCGCCGATAGTTTGAACGAAGCGAAAATTCCTGTTTAAATTTACCTTATAATCCTTTGCGAAAAATCCGTATATTCGAGAAACAAAAGTTCAAAAATTATCGATACCGACATATCGAAGCTGCTGAAAAAAATTAGAGAAACAAGAAATGAAATAAAAAATATAGCTCTTCTAAAAAAATTTAAATAAGGATTAAAAAGGCCGATACATATACGAATTGCAGATAATCCGTGCAATATAATACAATAATAATTATAATAACGAAACACTTTTTTACTCAAGTTATTATCAATATATTATTTAAATGACATTTTTAAAGAGTCTTAAGGAATCCAAAAGGAAAAGATACTCGTGCCATTGTTAGTATTCGTGTGTTGTTTATTCTTGCTCTCGTCTAATTACTGCAGTTCACTGTTACATGCGTGAATCTTGATAACACACCGACGCGGCGCGTCTAATTATTCTCTTTCACGAAACGCACGTCACAGTCTTCATTTTGTCCCAAGCATCGCTATTCTTAGAAGTTTGTGCTCCCGCCTTCGTTTCGGAGCATATACTCGGGTCGATGGTGTGCAATCAAAGTTCTGTCTTGCATAGAATTATTATCGGTTATTAAAGCTTATCAAACTTGTCGGCAAAGTACGATGTTTTGCCGTCTTATGAGAAACTTTTAAAGTCTCGTTAGAGTGATGAGAAGGATATTAGTTTATGTGAAGACTGTTGCATGCATTATATATTTATCGCAAGTATATGTGTTTTTTCCTTTCTTTTTCTTTTTATCGGGCGACTAAATGATAGCGGCATGATAAAATGGGGAAACTAGTTCGTTGGGGTAGATAAGAGTCCTTGACACTTATAAAAAAAGACCTGAATCGTTCCTTTCAACACTTCCGGTCTCACGTTCGGTTTCACGCGCTACTACGATAAAATCATTTACTTACGAAACGTCACACAATTTTAAACATAATCATAACACGAATTTTCACTTTGGTTAAGCTTAAATTTTTTTTGCAGTTACTATGGAAGATGTAAATTAGAACGCGAATTAAATAATTGAAATTGCGACATATCGATTTTTGCACAAATTGTTGGTATTTATGCGTTAATATAATTACAGATTTGTTTTATAATTTCATATTTCTATTCTGAAATTTATAAGAAACGAATACGTTTTTCTTATGCAGAGCAAATTTACGTTTGTTAGAAAATCTCAATTTTTAATTAGTGGACCAATGTTTTCTTTCGTAAACAGAAATTCGAATATATGAAAATGTTTCAAACAAATACCAAAGTTTTTGAACTCGTGTATTATGCACACACTTTACCAGAATTTCAGAATAAAGGGGTCCAGGTGCGATGGTACTTTATGACCGGAAGTACGAGCGGCCCTCTGTAATTACTGGCAGGTGTGAAAACAAATCGAGTCCTACAAAAATTCATAATGAGAAACACATTGAAAGAGACATTTTGTGCATTGTAGCTTCTCTTATTTACAAAGAAGATTTTTCACCAATGATGAGGCCATTAATTTAATTTTAGACATCATTCAATACACATGTATCTCTTTTTATGAATCTGTATTTTATTGTTGATAAAGTATTTTTTATTTTTAGAATTTATTATATTTTATATTGGTCAATAATTTTGATAAATATCAAAATGATAAATATCAAGGCGTGACGTGCCACGATTAAAATAAGCATTAGATTTGATTCGAAAAAAAAAAAAAAGATTAAATACACAACTGATTTGATAACATGTTATCAATTATTGGATAAAAATTAGAGCTCTTTGTATATTAAAATTGATTTTGAGAAAAACATGTATGATAAGCGTTTTAATATCTATTAAAGGAAAAACAAAAATAAATAACATAATTTCTCAAATATTAAGTTTAATTTAAAAAATGGGAGAAAAGATAAGAAAAGAAGAGAGGATGTTTTATTTTTATAAACAAATTTTTTATAGAATAGAGTGAGAAGATTTAAGATAATAGTTTTACTTTGCTCTGCAGATACTTTATTACAAGAAGATAGGAGCTCAAACAGATACAATGTTTTATAAATTTTTTCATCTTGATAAATTTGCATTCTCATTTATGAAATTAATAAATTTATACCATCTTTTTATGTGACTCTTTAATTATCTGTCTAAAATCAACGTTTTGCGAATCTGATTTTATCTTACGCTGGTTGTTACCGACAGAAGACATCCTTCTACACGGTCGACCATTGGTACGGTACCATCGGTATATACCCGGTGGCAAAAAGAATAACCGGGCGAGAGAATTTCATCATCGGTCGTCTGATCAAGTTTTTTTCCCGTTGATGTTTCAGCGAGCAGTCGACGCCACATCGCCATCTGCTTGTGTCTTTGCGAGGTACCCTGAGCCATTCTCATAATCATCAGCACAACCATTCTCACAGACATGAACCAGCACCACTACCACCGACGTATCTCACCCCTCCACCACCACCAGCGTCGAATTACATCACGGTGCAACGCGGCTGCGTTTTGCATTCAAGGTAAGTCACAACTTGGTTTTTATCGCCCTAAGGACTGATTTAAAGGGCTGATGAATTTGCTGCTAATATATTTTAATAGACGTTATTTATTTCAACGACTTTTCTTTAAAGTTGTACAGATTTCAAAATCATAGTGTGTTGTAGAAAATCGTAAAAAAACAAGTATTATTTGTCTTTAGACATGAGACTCAGATTTTTTATTCGCAGTCTTGTTATATATGTTATTAAATTTTATATTTTTGTTCCTTGATACGGTTCATCTGTTATCAATTCAGTCTTTTTATCTTTATTATACAATATATATTATTAATTCTCTACATAATAACGGGAAATATTTTACGATTCTCACTTTATCATAATGAAATCTTTGCATAAGAAGGAAAGAGAATAGATGCCAAAGCAAAATATGCTGAGGGCGGTGTACTCCTTTTAAGACGATTTCTACACCTACGCATATATCTTTAATAAAAGGCGCAAAAAATGCCGAGACTTGTTTTTCTCGCGAAATA
Source organism: Formica exsecta (assembly GCF_003651465.1). NCBI lineage: Eukaryota > Metazoa > Arthropoda > Insecta > Hymenoptera > Formicidae > Formica > Formica exsecta. The sequence goes on from NW_021850582.1 coordinate 556,567, forward strand.
TATTTGATATTCAAAGCAACATGACGTGAGAATAGACGAACAGATTGATCGTGCTGCTCTGCTTATTGCGGATTCTATGATAGCACGATGTGTTATTTAATGCGTGTTTGGCAGCAATCAATTTCGAGAATCGAAAGTTCTTAGTAACATTAAATTTTAATTATAACTTTGATCATATCGTTCTATATGATTTTGTTCTATTACGAACTCTTTCTTCAAAGTATTGTCTCTCGAACGTCTATTGAATGCTTACTGTAATCCATTATTTTAAAACGCAAACAACTTTAATTCCTCTCTAACTCATCTTTTATTTCTTTTTTATTTAAATAATCAATCAGAATCTTTTTGACATTTTTCTGATTTGGCGAAGTAATTTTTATTCGATAATATTGAGTTAATTTACGGATTTTTTGACGAATTTATGAAATATATTTTTGTAGTAATTATTTTTTTATCGGATATCCTTCTTTTTATTTCCGCCTTTCTCTATTTTTCTCAAATATCTTATTTCGCAACTCTCGTTGTTGCAAATGATATTTTCGATAACTCAAAGATGCGGCAAGAGTGTCATTTAACATGACACGGAATACCGCTTCTGGTAACGACACGATTCTCACTATCGCTCGTGGACATAAACCGCCTAATGTCGTTGCGAAATTAGATCGGCGTAGTTCGCATTAAATGGAAGTAAGAAGGATACCAGGGAGCTCGAAGAAAGTGGTCGAAGAACTTGTTCAACGCTCTCTTTTTCTCTTTCGAAAGGGGGCTCCGAGTTTTCCTCATCGTTAAATCTCGTACAGCGCTTCGGAATTTTTGTTGAACGAACGTACCGTAAACTCGTCCGGATATCCGCGAGCAGCTTTTTTAACTTCTTAACTGCCAAGTTTTTGCCGTAGCTTACGCGACCCATGTCGCCTATAAAGAAATCGCAAGAAACGGCGAACTGCATTAGTGCAGCAGAAGCTTGAAGCAATACCGCAAACAAGTCCAAGTGCGATATTGATTTTGCGCGAGTAGATTCAATAGCAGTATGTAGTAACCGTTGCATTTTCGAAGTGCAACTTGGCAAATAAATTTTCAGCCCGAAACAAGTGCCTTGCTAGTATATATTTTTCGAAAAATAATTAAATCTTTAATTTAATTTCTATACACAGTATCATCGGGACTTTGCATATGATGATGTATGTAAAACATAAATAAATGAAACAATATATGATTAGAGGCATAAGTAAGAGAAAAGAGAGAATTCAATTAATGTGTTTTGTCACACGTGACAAATAGTCTTTTGTGTCGCGAATATTTTTTCAGATCCGCAAACACACGCACAATAGAGATTAATTAAACAAGCGAGATTAATTTTTAATCCGCTCGTGCCGCTTTCTTCGTTCGAGCGACTTTGTTTTAATTCCCACGCTGGTCGATTCACTTTCTGCTTTATTTCGTGAAACGTATTCCGTGATATCCGGTCGAACTTGGGGGTCCTCGCTGTCGCGGCATTGTCTATGTGAAATAAGTTTATCCACCGAGCCATCTCCACCATAACGGCGCCGAGAGTCTCGTCGCGCCATTACCAAGCGAGATTAATTTTTAATCCGCTCGCGCGTGCCGCTTTCTTCGTTCGAGCGACTTTGCTTTAATTCCCACGCTGGTCGATTCACTTTCTGCTTTATTTCGTGAAACGTATTCCGTGATATCCGGTCGAACTTGGGGGTCCTCGCTGTCGCGGCATTGTCTATGTGAAATAAGTTTATCCACCGAGCCATCTCCACCATAACGGCGCCGAGAGTCTCGTCGCGCCATTACTTTTCATCCCTTATCCTCTTGTACTTTTTCCATCCTTCCCGCTGAAATGTAAAAACGTGTTCGCTATTCGCGACCGGGCTAGGAAGTTCATACTCGCTTTCGTGCCTTTTTCGCACAATAATGAAAACAAATTTAATTGTATGCACGGTAATAGAGACACATTGTTTATAGTCGGCATACTTCTCATTTGAATCTCGTTTTTTGCTTTGTATCTCCATTCTTGGGATGTGGCGTCATACTGTAAATTGCTCGCGTTGAGAATTGTTTGAGCTGTTTTTACGGTATGCGCAGAATCGTCTTTGGTGCTTGAAATTGTAGCTGCATCCACAGCCTTTGTAACTGCATCCACAGTTTAACTTCCGTATATTTCCGTCATATTTTATATTCCTTTTTCATGCTTTTATGCTTTACATTAACGTAATTGTATAACGTAAGTAAAATTAACAATAGAAGATAATCTCCAAAGATAAATTATTATCATATTTATCATCTCGATAATAGAATGTTAGCCGGGAAAGCGTTTGATTGTGCATAAACTTTTCGAGACGTATTTGATATACTAATTTTTAATTCCATCAAAATTATATTATGATCATTTTCAATTAAACTTAGGAATAAAAGTATGCATGTTCTGAAAATTGTAAATTCAGAAATTTTGCGTTTTGTTAATTTAATATAATCTGAGGCTTAACAAACTAATCTCGTGACAAATAGATTTCAGAAACACGCGTGTATTCTTCCTCTTCTTCTTTATCTCTCTTTCTTTCCATCGCGACGTCGACGCGTCGTCGTCTCCCTTCGTCTTTCTTCACGAGCGAGTGATAACGCGTGATTAACGTTCTCTTTATCCGGCATCAAGATTTTTTCCCTCTCTATTCATTCTTACCGACTCGCAATAGGTCGAGATTCGACCTGGACGGGTTTCGCTTATCCTCGTTGAAATTTCGCTTCTGTTCTCACCTTTCGTATTCTATCGTTTCCCTCTCATTTTTCTGAGATAGCTGCTTTTGCATCCCACCTGTCGCCCACGCGCTTTTAAGCGACAAGAAAAAACGACAACGAGAAAAATGCGCGCGACGAAAATTACTGCGAGCCCCTCGTCACTTTCTTCTCCGCCATTAAATGCTCTCGATTCATCGGATGTCGGACCGGAAATTTTCGCCGTGTCTTTTCGCCGCGATTCTGTTTCCTCCGAGTTTTCTTCGAGTCGTCGAAATTCGAGCCACGCACGAAATTAGTTTCGACAGAAGGACGAAGAACGTCGACGACTTGGAAAAACGGTTTATCGATCTTCGGCGGAGCACAACATAAACGAGACACGAGGTTAATCGATACCACAATTGACTGCATCTACTTTTGAATACGAATAATTGAAAGATACTATTTGTTAAAATATGGTGGACGTATCTTTTAATAGAAGACAATTAACTTTTAATTTAAGACGGAGCAAAATTGAAATGTAAATGAAAGAGCTAAATGAAAAAAGAGTCAAGGGTTTGCGAGAGAAATTGCCATGTGGTGGAAATCGTAATAGGGAGAGGAAGAAGAGGGTTGTAAAAGGGTTCCCATTCGATCGAATCTTATCGGTTAGTCTTGCTCGAGGCGTTGTTCCAATCTCTTCGTACCGATTCCGAATAGTATCGATGCACTGATGTGAGACAAGGACAACATACGAGTGCAGGACAATGTAGACTCGTTGTTTATTTCGCTCCTCATGCTGCGTGCATAAAAATGTCCGTTGTCGAAAATAGCCCTACATTTTTGCAACATTCAAAAGTGGAAAAGTGAAAAACTTTGAGCCGCGTGTCCGTTCGCGAAATTTTTCAATATTTTTGCGAGAATGTCATGTACGAACGAAGTAAATTTCTTAGTACGCTTTTACAACCGTGAGGGGATAGAAACTTATGAATCATCGACTGTATTTTGCATGAATTGTCTGCAATGGCATTAAAAATGACGAGAGAAAGAAAAGAAAGAGAATATCTTTTAAGTATAATTTAAACATAAATTTAAATAAATATATATTGTTCTTATCTGAAAAAAAAAAAAAAAAAAATTTATTATGTATAAATGTATGCCTCTTTTATATTTAATATATACATATATTGTATAATGTTTTAACAGATTGAAATATTACTGATACTTGATACGGGATTGTAAACAAAAATTGTAACATACATGTAACGAAACATAGCGAAAAGAATTAACGGCTCGCATTCCGCTACGCTACTAGGCGCGCACATACTAGAATTTGCTGTAGGTACCGTAATGTTTCCGCAGGACAAGCCGAAGATGCTGGGGAGGTGAAAGAGAACGGTAGTGAATAGCCGGCGCGTTGTCTCGAAGTCTATAAATAACTTAAGTCCAGGCCGTACATCGTGTTCCCGGGGTGTTATTTCCTCCGCGAGATAGAGCATCCCCTGCTATCGGTCTTTGGTATCTTTCGCGGTCCTTGGAGAGAAAGTCTCTCTTTCTCCCTTGGACGTTCGGCTATTAACTCCGCGAGGGAAAAGACTGCTATCGATGATAAATAGTTATACAAAAGTTTTTAGCGGAACAAAAAACTCACCGTAAACAAATTTTTATTTCCCCCAGAGAGTGGAGACTAGGGGTTATTCTTCGCGATATTCCGCGTCAAACGATAAAGTTGCAATTTACGGTGACGGATAATTTTTCTCGCAGAAATGCGTCTTAGTTTTGCGCGGTGGATATTGGAGCAGATAACTCGTCATCGATCGATCAATCTCGCTGGATCGTACAACGATTTAAAGATCGGACAACGATCGTCGCCTGTGAACGTCGCTTTAACCGGGTTTTGGATTATTAATCCGCGGAGACACGTACAATACCCGCGGTTAATTGCGCGCGCCACTGCAATGTTACTTTATCCCGTGGGTAAATTGAAGACTAGTTAATTAACTGCTTTTCTCCGTCGCGTTTCTCGACGCTACATCGGTGCATCGCGCGTCGTACGCTAATTAATTCCATTTTCATGCGCAACTTTTTAATCCACTTACCGTAACACCCGCGTTGACGCGTCGTCGCGTCGTCGCATCGTCGCGCTGCCCTCCTTCCAATTTCTTGCCGCTTTCGGCGCGAGGGATATTTATTTAAGCTCATTACTCTGCAATCCCTCGCGCTACTGGTAATTAAAAGCGATTATCTTCTGCATATTTCTACTCTGGAATTTGTACTTTTAATAAAAAGAAAAGTAATTATTTCTATCCTGTTTGCGTACCAAGATGAAAAACATTGACGAGCATTCAAATCTCTATCGTTAAATAAACGAGAAAAGATTTCATCTTTCGTATTACGCGAAATGGGGGAATGGATAATATTAATCTGCTGAGAGTTTATTAAAGTAGATATTCTTATTCATAAATATGTAAGATTTAAGATTTCGGCTCTGTGAAAGTTTGAGAGATATTTCAGAATTTTGCGCTGCAGTTTCAGTCGGGTTTTTCGTCTTTGATACGAATGTACGTAGCTCGCGATACACGACGTACACTACTTCTCGTTTGTCTCAATTTGAGACCAGTGCAAAGCACGTTCTAGCATCGTGTTTCAGGTGCCAAAGTTCTCCGAGATAACCCAACTCTCGTTCACGCATATGCATGTTACATAGATGCAAATATATTGTGCGTACAGACTTTATCCGAAGTTGTGTACAGTGTCTCTCTTGAAAGCCGCAATTGCAATCCGCGCATTCACGCATGTCTGATTACACATATGATTATATGTGACTACGGGTATATGTTACAAGCTTTTTGTAAAATCAATTTTTTTTTGCCATCGATATTTTACAAAAAGCCTAAGCTTTTCGTAAAAGAGCTGAATTTACAAAGATGTTACTACGATGTATCGTAAATATATCGAAACAGATAACGAACGATACTCTAGATTGCCACAAAAAATTACCATATTATCTCTAAAAAATTCTCTCTATTCTTAACGATCCAATTAATCACTCGTATTTTTTTTTTTTTCCGTCAAACTACGATCGAATGTTTTTTTTTTTCTATACTTTGCACATTGAAATTATTTCATTGATTATATTATATATAAATTGCATTGTGTGTGCGGATCCTTACACTATTATTCTTTCCTCTGCCTATTTATTTCTCGCGCAGATATTTCACACTCGGTGCCGCAAGCTCGAGATTTCACACCCAGTACCGGTACTGACGTACACACGCACCCTTGTCTCGTTGTCTTTACACGACCGCGTTCGTGCGGTCATGCATCTCACTAATGGTGTGTCTCCACGATGCATCGCTTTGTGCGCGGTGTTAGTTGAAGCCAAGTCGAGTGTCGTGCTCAGAAAAGCGATCCACCCTCGCGAGCGCGAGCGGACAACGGGGGAGCCTCGTCTTCTTAACGGCGTGTAATGGAGGCTGCATATTTAAGCAGCGAGATTTTCCGCGGGTGAATGGGAGCAATATTAACTTTATTATAACGCGTTATATCACACAATCGATCGCGTCTCTCGCGCATTACAATTTAACAGGTTTATCGAAGAGAAGGTGCAATGTCGACACGATATACTCCGACGTCAACGGGGAAATTGCCTTATTATTATCGCGCGACAGCGAGAATGTGCAACCATCGGTTCGTTAACTGCGGTCAACTTTACGGCTTTAACGGGAATGAGAGGAAAGTTTCAATAAGAAGAATCCACTTGTAACTTTGTCTACAAGAATAACTCTTTCGAGAGACCTCCTTAATCTTTTGCGCGACTCCACGTCCAGATGGATTATACGTGGTTGTTTGAAAAAATACTATTTTTGTCAACAGTTTTGAATAAATAAATTTTTTACTATATTTTAAGATCTCTACGATACGTGTAGTTTAAAGGACAGAATTGATTCTTACGTCGGCAACGCTAATGGCGTTAAAATAAATGTCGTCCCGTTTCTTGAAATTACTTGTCGGATCACAAAGGATTAACGTGAAAAAGAGAGAAAAACTCTCGCTGCTATCCTTTAACTCGAAGTGACCCCAGGGGGTGTCACTGTTACGATCTCGAGTCTCGCGATAACTATCCCGAGCGTGTTGTGAATATCAAGTGTTTTCCGAGTGGGAAAAACTCGTGGAATCTGCATTCTCTGTATCCGTTGCAACGGTAACACCGATGATGCGAGTGAAAGGTTCGGGTCGGTTACCGCGAATATATTTAACGCTCGGCGCAAAACAACCACGCAAATGCGATATTACGTAACGTGTGCAGGCGGCGGATTATGCCTGCGGCGTGTTACCCGGTTCAATGGTCTGCAGTCTGTGGCGATACCGTACGTTATTAACGAATAAAAGAGACGATATTGGCTGCAAAGTTTATCCGCGGCTTTATGGAAGAGTGCCACGTCTTACATGCCTGGCCGGATAACGAAATGCAAAAGCGCTCGACGAAAAGATCTCGATATAGTATACTAGACGCTCGAATAAAAAGGCCGCTCTTAAACTTAGCGAGAGTAAACGATCGGAGGAAAGAGAGATTCGAAGATTTTCTCGCATATTCGATATTATGAGATTCAATATTTAATCTCTCCTTTCGCGCACCGTGTCATAGAATTGTTAATAGCGTTTTTCTCTCTCTATCGCAACTTTTCATTCGACGCTAATATTACCTATAGCGGAGATACGAATATTGACACACGATAAGCTGTCTTGAGACAAGTAAGGAATTCAAATGACACATTTCCAAGTATCGCTCGAATTTCCTTTCGAAGCACATCGATCTCGCGAAGCGAAGCGTCTTGTGTCATCGGAGATACGAAATACGTGCCTTCAACTTCTTTTCACAAAGACCAAAGACCTCTGCATTTCCCTCGATCGAGGTCGAAGGGCCACGATGACATTAACAGAGTCGGATGACCGAAAATCATAGAGGGGAAAGACTTTTGTTCATTCGACGCGAGGAACAAAGGAAAGGAGCATCGACAAGAACAGTCTCGCCTGTTCATAAACATTTCGTGACTCGTTGCGCCGACAAACGCGGCGAAATTACGGTTCCCTAGCCCCGTATAGCATCATTCTGCATTAATACGACAATAACCTGCGTCTGTGTATCGCGCGCATGTGTATCGCCCGTGTTATATAATAAACACGTGCCCCATTGTTTGTTGCATAACCACATTACGGTGCAGCGCTCGCATATACGGTCGACTATACCGTAGTACAATTCGCAATAGGTATATCTTTACCGCACCATCTTTCAATTTTTTTAAACTATTTGAAACTAACTATCCCTTGACGAAGATTTTCGATCAAACGCCATATCTCTTTTCAGTATTTTAATAAAATTGTCTTTTTTTTGAAATTAATTTAAATTCTCATAGAACTTAACTATGAGATCGGCTTTAAGATTCTTTGTATTAAGCAGACGAAACTTTGTCTAGTTGTGCGTGGATACTGCGCGATCGATGGTGGAAAAATAAGAAACGATGAAGACATTAAGAATGTAAAGAGAACGCTTGTGTCACGCGATTTAGTAGGCTACGGGGAGACGAAAGGGATACCAAAGTTGGACACTGACCAAATGTAAGAGCTTCCTAGCTTTCACCCTGATAACCTCCTTTGAGGGCGACACGTCCATCGCAATTTGTTGACCTACGCGCGCGTGCGTGAAAGAGAGAACAAACTTGGTCGACGAGCATTCTCTATTCGATATTTATATTAAATGTTTAATCGATACATTTCTACCTTTAAATATTTTTGTAATCTTTTCGCAACTCGATCAAAGCAAAAGTCCATTATTAAAACTATATTTACTATCAATATATATATCGTAGGCGAGGCATGCAAAGTTTGACGAGTGAATATTTTTTAAAATATCGATGATGTGGAAAAGATATTATTAAGCATTTAGTAATGTTTAAATCTGTATATACGAATCGCGTGTAATCAGGAAAATGAAGATAGAACCACTGGCACAATATCGAGATGAAATCTCGATATCGAATGTCATTTATATAGTAAATATAGTAGACTCTGTCGGTGATACTTTCCAATGACGTCGCACACGCACACATGTTCAGCGGCAAGCATATCATTTTGCACGCGTGTTTACGGGTCACGTTGCTCGCTGCTATTCATTCACGACCGGAGGTTCTACCCTTGTCGCACTCGATCGTATGAAACGGCAAAGGGCCCCGCCGTCTAAAGAAAGATCGTTGACGGGCGATATTCCTGAAAGATCCTCTTTAATATTTCCTTCGTGATGGAATGGCTTAGCTACGTCGCTTAGCGACGTGATGATAATAAAGCGAGCACTTAGCTGGCACCGAGTCACAGATACAGGGTCGCGAAAAGCTAATAATCTTAATTTCCCTGATTACGGTCGGATCGCGTAATGCTATTTCCGGTACTTATAATCCAGACATGTTCAATTATCTCGTATACTTTTGAGTTCTAAATTACATTATCATTTTATATTTTTTTTTGATATTATGACATGTCGAAGTGAAGAATAAGATTTTCTTATCGATATATTTGATGTTTAATTCGGTTTTATTTTCAAGCGTCTCTCGATTAGTATAAATGTTTTAATTTTGAAATATAGATTGATCTCACCAATTTATTTTAATTTAATTATACGAATTTTAAATATAAATATAGCAATAAATGCTCTTTATTCGCGAAACAATGCAAATTATTTTGATGAGGAAACTTTTTAATTGCGCACATAAAATTGTGAAACGAAAAGACAATGTAATATAAATTTTTCTCGACACGCTTCTGTCATCTTTAAAAATGGATTTTCCATATAGATTTTCCGTGCGCAACGAAACACATTACATATAACGCTACATTCTATCCTAAAACTCCCTATACGACAAGATAATTCGCTGTCGTAAGCCAGATGTGTACCGCGGAAGATACGGCCTCCGCGAAACCCTCTGTAAGGACAATGCGCCGTTGGCGATCTCGGTACAGAAAGAGAGAAAGGGGATGCACACGCGCACCCGCTCGACGGCGACCGAGGGGGTGAACGGAACAGAACAGAACGGAACGGAACGGAACAGAGAAGAGCGAGAGAGCGAAAGCCGCGGCGCTGTAACTCCCCACTCGGCTCTCTCATCCCCTAGCGATGTACTGACGGAGAGAACGCGCCGGAGGGGTGGCAGCAGCTCGACGGGCGGCGGTGGCTGGCGACGGAGGCAAAGAGGGAGGGTGGTAAAGGCGCATGCCAGTTGGGCCCTCGCCGCGCTACGAGTCGGGCAACCCTAGAATTCTCTCTCACCCTCTCTCGCCGGAACAGTCGCGCGACGTTAACCCTCCTTTTCGCGAGCGGCAGACTCGGACGGAGTGCGGAAAATTCCGGCGACCGCTCTCTCTCTCTCTCTCTTTCTCTCTTTCTCTCCCTTTCTCTCGCGTCGGTTTGTCAATAGAAGAGACCGTGCCGCGTATCGCAGTGATAATAATCGACCGATAATCGCTCGTCTTTCCGGCGCCGTTTTTTACGCGTCCACGGTCAAGGGGATCGACTGCCGTTCGTCTCGTACGCGCGATCGAGCGAACGAATCTCATCGCTTCCTTCGTCGAAATCGAGGAAGTGGTGCTGTAGCAAAGCCGCGTCGTCGGTCGCGATGCCGCGACGTCGCGCGGACGTCGCCCCGCGATAACCGGCACGTGATCGTGCACCGGCTGTCCTAGGAGAATCGTCTTCCGATGTGCCGTCGAACGTAATTATTTTATGAGATGAATGTCTCGTGATAGAAGTTGCTTGTAGCGAAGTCTCGTCGCAGCGGTTAAATATGCAGTTTGTTACCGTGCATCCGTGGCATTAGTCTCTATCGATAAAATATTTAAATTCCATATCATTATTGCGTATTTAAAAACAGATGTGACTGCGTCCAAGTCTCTTTTCATATTCAGCGTACGGTTCTTGTATTAGGCAATCAAGCGTAAAATCGACGATGGACTCATTTAAGATAATTATGCGACGATAATATATCTGAATATCGAGTATATCCTATACATATTTAATACAATTTATATTATCAATAAATAGTCTTTTAAAAGAGACTTTTGTACAATGTCGAGAAAGATAATTTGAAGAAAATTTATTGTATAAAATTGACATATGCGTTTTCTCGCCAATTATTTTATTATCCACGAAAATTTTTATATCGAAAAATAATCGCTGGAGAAAAATTTGTTCGAATTGTCTGTATGTAAATTCTGGCATGATCTTCGTATCACGTATTACGGAGTATTCTCGCTATTCTTCGATTTTCGCCGCGACCCGAAAGTTCACGCGAAAGGACAACGTACTCTGCAGCAACATTCGAAAAGGGTTGTTCGTGGAAGGCCAAGGGCGACGAACTCGCTTCGGGAGTTGACGAACGAGCGATCGGTCCTTTCGCGGAGATGAAGGTTTGCAATATTTAAGCCACTGAGGTATTCAGGACGCGCATTAATTTCGACGGAGGCGGAGGAGCTCCGTGTGAAAAATGCATAAATTCCATTCCTTCTCCGGTTAATTTATTCCGTAACCGTCGTCGCGACACGCGGAAACGAATGCTAATCGGGTGTATCCTCTTCCCCTGGAGCGTGCTAATTCGTGCGAGGGTCGAAGACAAGGGTGCGAGGGAAGGAACATTGAAGGATGCAAACGCGGAGGAGTTGAAATCATTACAATACGCTCGAGACTAATTTGCCCTTTATCGTTAAATGCATCTCGTTGAATACGCTACATTGTTTTCACATTTCCAATGTCAAATTGATTCGACATGTTTGTACGATTTTATACGAACGTCTCTGTGACTATATATTTGCGATTTCCTAATTCGTATCGGAGCTGTCAAATTCACGTTCGTGTCGCGACGAGGCGTGTTCCTCGATCGATGTTTTAATCGAGAAAATAGTCCGAGTGGAACCGCGTATTTATGGTTTTATCGGCGCGAAATGTGTAACATGGCAAAAACGGAATAGAGGATTTGCTCGTTCGAGGACAGAGTTAAAATCGATGTGGAAACGCTTATGCTTTGGTGGTAGCTGTTACGTTACCTGTATCGTTACCTGTTATCATGTTATTTTTTTGTCCGAAACTTATTTAACGCACTTAATGTCAGGATTTAATTCTCGTTACGTTGAAAATTATTCTTTATTAAGTTAAACTAAATTATTCGTGTTTTATACGCTATTTATATATCAATTTTTTCCACGGAATAGTATCTTTCATGTAGAAAATATCGTATTTGCCATTAAACTCTCGCTCGTAATATATATAACCGGCTTTTTAATAATTACCTGAAAGGTTAAACAGATTACACGGGAAAGCTATTAAAAAATCAGTGCAATCCAAACGATGCGAGTTACGCTCCTACGAGCGAAAATAATTGAACGAGGGAATTTATATTTTGCGTCAAAAAAGGAAAATATTGCTAAGAGACATCGTTGCTTCTTATATATATATATATATAGTGACAACCTTTTGATATAAAATCAGCGGTGGTTACTGGAGAACGTAGTTTTAGCGGTAACCTGATTATTCATGCATTCGACTAGCAACTCCGCCAACTGTTTTCGATGCAAGCTTTACATGCTGCCGAATACATTACGTCGCGCGTAGGAGCGATGATGTGACGGAAAGACAGTGCTCCTCTCTTCTTTATATTCGTAACAAGCTTCCTTAAATTACCAATAATGTTATAGATCACGCAGACTATAGAGAGAGTATAGAATATAATACTTCATCTTTTATCAAAGAAATTTGACTACACACGTGTCTTCTCTTTATGCGAGTTTATAAGAAAGATGGAATACAAAAAAAAGTAGATTTCATCTATGTGCATCATTTTTATTTTTATCTTTATTTTTGGAAATTAAAAAAAAAAAGAAATCTTTTGTCTCGTTAAAGGAAGAGAAAATAGTAGACGGAATGAATTTTTTATTTTAAATAGAATAAGAATTGAGTAAACGAAGTAGACAATTTTCAGTCGAAGAATGCGACGTATTTTAATTGTATATCATGTGTTATTATACGTGGTACGAAAATTTAATGAACATCAAGCCGTTTTCAGTGCAGCTGCGGAAACCTTGTCAGACGGCTTTTAATATGTCTTGGTACACATCGTCGACCATTTAAATGAGTTTATGATCGATTTATCGCTTCGAGAGGCATCCTCGTCTGTCGGAGTATTCATTTCCGGAGAAATTTAACTACTATGTGCGTGTACGTGACGAACGCATACATATATTATAGATTTAAATTTTATGGTGCGACGAAGAGACGAGAAACGGCTGCCGCGACGTCTCTTTATTTTCATAAATGCATGACAATCTTGGATAAACGATGATAGACCTACATACTCGACTAACATAACGAGTTTAGTAAAATGGTTATCAATTGATATTCGATACGTGGTGAAAGTCTTCGCATTTGCTTTTCAATTTTTTGGCTAGACATGTTTTTTTTTATGAGAGTGAACGTAAATAAATGTATTTTTTATTGGGCAAAATGTAATTGATGTATTACGTTACCGGTGATGCAATTGCAGCGATGAATTTTGAACTTGTTTGAATTTTATTCACTCGCCGTGCTATTTTTACAAAATATACATGTGTCGCGAGGTAGATTGTGGCAAGAATGGACGCACGCCATTTTCCGTCACAGGGCTGTTTATATTAATACAGGACATTGCATGTTCTCGCTGCGAGGGAAACGACATTTCCGCGCGACAGGTAATTTGCTATTCCGCTTTAGAATTAGCTGACTAATTGCCACGGGTTTACGATGAGAACGAATTCAAAGCTCGATAGGGATACACCGCGTATACGTATCACAACACGTGTAACGCTTTGCCCAATGAGTTTCATGCGTGAATAATTTTCGCCGCTCCAGCTTTCGTATTTATCGTACGTTAATCTTAATATTAACAAATTAATGAAACGCAGACCGTGAACGTGACAAAATTCGCGTTAAGTTGTACTTTGTGACAACAGTGATAACGATCACCGAAACTACGCGAACCCCAAGAGGGGTTTATTATCGTCGATTTAAACATGACATCGAAGCATCTCGACTTATCATTGAGACTACTAACGGATAACGCTCGAACGCGCTGTTCGCTCAAACGTCGAGAAAAGTCTGAACGAGCTTTCTAAAGTCTGCTTCGTGTAAACTTTGTACGTGCGAAAATGTAACAATTTCGTCGATCTACGAGGATTTCTACGATTGCGATTGAAGGATTCGCACGGAGGAAAGTACTAAAAACGCTCGAGGATATCATTCGATGTGGAAAACGCGCAGTCAACATGTTCGCGTGCCTGTGGAATTTCTTCGACTGGTAAGAAGCAATAATAACATCCATTTGTTATATATTGGCGATATAATACGCGGAAAACATTTATTCAGAACATCGCCACTCCTCTTCTTTCTTCTTCCAATAATATAAACCGAGACTGCCGAGACGTCTTATATCTATCTCTTATTTTTCATCTCTTATTCTTTGCAATACACGGAACTCTATAGATTCTTGCTTTTCCGGTTGTGAGGAAATGAATTTTAATTAATATTAATTGCAACACCGTAAACAAACAGCAGTTGAAAAGGAATACACAATTAAAATAATACTAGCCTCGAATACTAGGTTGATGACCGTATTACGTGACGTTTTTGCGGCAACTCAAAACGCTTTCCCTTATTTCCGTGTGCATTAATTCACAGAGGCGGAAATGAGAACGATGGAATCCCTTCGGTCGACTGCAACTTGGCATTGCATAATTCGGAAACGGATTAACGGGGCGCGCACGGCACGGAACAATAAATCTTTTTCTGCTTCGCGCCGCCTTCAATTAGACTTATATTAGTTTATTATTTGAAATATTTACTCATCTCCTAGCGCCTTATTTCCTAAGCGTTCATCTCTCTCTCTCTCTCAATTTTTTTTTTATTCACTATATTTTTCTCCAATTACGAGAGAGAGATGAACTCGAAAGAATTTTATTCACAGTGCTGTGCTCCGTTGATACCGTCATTCATCCCTTATCTTCGTTTAACGCGCGAAATATTTTGAGACAATCGAAAAATGGAAAAAAAGAAGCTTTGCAATGGAAGCATAAAAGTTCAATGCAATCGATATCACTAGACTATTTGACACAGCAGATTCTGCCTTCGTCTTTTATTATTTTGGTTTTCCGATTATTTTCAGTCCTCGTTATTTCGTCAAATCCTTCGTTCCCTTATTATTACATTAAAAAATGCTCAGTTGTAATTAAAATTGGAGAGTGGGGGGAAACAATGTAAGATATATATTACAAAAGCGTTGTCATTGATCCATGAAAATATGCATGAAACGCAAATAGCATCACCCTCTCCTTTCCCTAGATAATTGGACAAAACAAATGTATACTGTTTTCATATCCATGAATATATTTCGTTTATATTATTATTTGGTCTAATCTTTTCGCGATCGGTATCTTTTCATAAAACATGTCCAGCTCTAATTATTCCAAAATACATAAAAATATGTACGGTATAAAAATATTGCGCAGATTTTCGACGAATGCCTTTTATTTTCTCCATCATGGATTTGAAAAAAAATTCAAAATCCTACAGAAAACTTCGACAGCTTAGCTTTAATCGCTTCAAGATTTATGCTAAAATATGAGACACATATAATACGAACGCGCTTCATCTCAATTTTGATCTCATCGAAAAGAATGATAAAAAGCGAATCTCGCAGGACAATCGAAATAGATTTTTCGACTGCGCTTTATCGAGTGCATGAAAAGCGTTTTAAAATTGATTCTCCCATCATACTCATAGAAAGATATCCGTTTGAATATTCCTAGTATATAGTTGAGCGAATATATTTCCTTACGTATGAATAAAAACTTGCCTTTGAAAATGTTTGACGAAACGCTAGCTTGTATCTCTTTTCTCTCTCTCTCTTTTTTTCGTGCCTCTCTTTCTAGGTTTTGCGATACACCCGCTGGATACAAATTATACGCGCGAATCATATTGTCGCATTTATATCGCGCATGCTCTCGAGATATTGCCTCGATACTAGAACCTTTTTATTTGGCTTATATACCGTGTTGGTGAATGTACATACGAAAGGGGAATCGGGCATACGGAATACAACAAGGATCCGACGAGATTGCATGGGAAGCGATGCATTGTAGCCTACGGGAGATAAAGGAACGATTGTTGTCGATAAGGGAGTGAAGTGCGTATATGGGTCAAGTGCTTTTTACGGCCTCGGTAAATTTGATTAACGTATATACAGCCGGGGTAGTATCTCTCTCTATAGTCTCTCGCGTATTTTTTTCTATAATCTCCTAGATTAAGATTAAGATGATTTTATTAAAATGAAAATTAATCAAGGAGAAGAGAGATAATTATACAAGCATTTGTGTGTACGTCATATCTATACATATTCTTATTCGCATTTATATCTTATGTATTTTATGGTAGTTGTTGCACCGAGGCAAACTCGTAACAAAATGTTCATCCGCGAAACTATTTGTAGGAACGGGCTGCAACTTGACAAACATAATTAATCTCGGCGCTTTCTCTCGTTTCATTATTTTATTGTACAAGTTCATTTTATGTAGCATCTTCCGGTAGCTCGCCCATAGTTAAGTACGTTCTGTTCGAACAATGCGACGGGTTTCCACTATTTTCAGCCGGCTAGGCCGACTTTCGCCATGGTTATCGATCGGCTACCTAGGTCAACGAATGTGGCGAGGATTGCACTCGCCGGCAAGACTTCGATTGTTTGACTGCAACACGTGCATTACTATATCATGCGCGTTATAAAGGTCTATTCACACGTATCGCTGACTTGTTCGGTATAATAGGACGATAGCATTGCAGTCACGTTATTACGATATTTGCGCTTCGTTGATTGTCGCTCATGTACAAACAACTCGATTAGCGCAACGTCAATCGTGTACCAGAAGACAATTAAAAAGATTACGCGTATAGAATTATTGAAGAACATTATATATTGAGATTCGCACGAGATGAATCGTACATATGCGGCACAAATATTTACAGATTTAAACGATTCTATATTATATCGAACGCGATTATGTATTATATCACATTATAAAATATTATTAATTTAAGACTTCCAACGTGTAATTGATTATGCAAACGAGATTAATTATAGTATTGAGATTACTTACAAAGAGTTCAATACAGGCGATCTACGAATGTCATCGTTGCATGCAATATTCATGTTGCGAACCTAAATAATTATAATCAAGATTGACGTTACATTCTGAGATATTGATATCACACTTGTCGTTTTGACGCAATTCTTCAATAATTACGTTACTCTAATTAACTTTTAACATTCATTTACTCAAATTTATGATATGCATACTATTGACAAGATGAAAATTTTTCTAAAACAGATAGGGGGAAAAAGATTATTTTCGAAAAATAGTAGCACTTGGTTCATCGAATACTACAAAGGTAACAAGAATGTGGAAATTACGATTCTCTCGAAAAAGGAGGGGAATGTATATTCTGTTTCAATTACACTCCTGGGATGCTGTGAGAGGAAGCGATGCGTTTGATATATATATATATATATATATATATATATATATATATATATATATATATATATGGTACCGCGATTGACAAGACGCCATGTATCGATCTAAACTCTCGTGTATACTCATCGCTCTTCGAGCTTGTCGTAATAATTAACTGACAAGCTCGTTGAGTTTATAATTGACATTGGTAAATAAACTTTAAATTTTTGATTGAACGCGATTTTAGTTTCGATATATTTTAGAGAAATTCCGTCAATAACAATTAGATTATGAAATAAATTTTTGCTAACATGATTTTTTTTAGAAATTACCATTCAAATTTTAAATAATCATCATTTTCGCATTAATTTGTATTATATAAACTATTTATCAAGTAGACACTGTTTATAATTGTATTTTCATCGACATCTTATTGAAATTCATATTATTTCTTATATCTTGCTTATATCACTGTCCAAAGAAGCGTCTCGTGTAATATCGGTTAGCCGATAACCATGATTGTAAGCTGCGAGATAAGGTTTAGTCTCGCGATCAATATTCAGCAGGGAGTCTGACAAAGTAACAGGATGCATCCGCCGGAAAGTTAACATAAATTTTCCAACTAATATCCTGTCTAGGGTTGCACGAAACCCAAGACAAGACAATATTCGCAAAAATATTGTATTGGTCTTGAAAATTTTAATCTTGTCTTGTTCTTGAGAGGATTTTTGTATCAAAGATCTTGTCTTGTCTTGTCTTGTCTTGTCTTGATTTTTATTAACAGTTTTTATTTAACACTGAATTGTTTGTCAGCTTGATAAAAAACAGAAAATAGTAAGTATATCTGATTTCTTCTGTTATCCGAAGCGCCGAGCACGATTTTCGCTTGTTCTTTACTGCGTATGCTCACGTCTCGATTGTGCAGACGCAGTGACGCAGTTTATACACAGAAGAACAGCGTACACATCGCTGTTGTGTATAAAGCAGCTCTTACAATTAGTTCAGACGTGTTCGCGCAGTTTGTATTAAAAAAAATGAAACGTAGTAAATCTAATACAGAGTCCATAAAAAAAACTAAACCAAGTTCTTCTGCTGAACATGCAAACATTTCCGAAAGTGATAATGACAGTTCGGAAATATCTCGTGCAACCCTAATCCTGTCTTATACCGTTAAGCACGGCATGCTTATAAATTAGCTTCGGCGTGCGTAGTTTATTTTGGCTTTACTTCCAATAATTTCCATTAAACTTATATTGTCCGGTCTCCAAGCAACCGACTGTCCTCCGTGAGTCACTCGGCAGTTGATTCCACGAGGCGAGCATAAAGTTCGCCGATAAATTTCTTCGTGGTGATAGTAAGCCGTCCGTCGACCGCGGTTGCGGAAAAGGCTGCGAAGGACGCGGAGAGGAAAAGAGAGCGGAAGTCGGCTTTATCGACTATATAGACCTCGCGTATTGAAACCTGCAGGTACCCAGACGCGTGCTTCACGCTCGTAATATTTTTTGTTTGTAACTCTTCGAAATTGAAAAGAAGAACAGCGTGTGTATTGGGAAACAACACGTATCTATTTCGCATGCAAACTGCCGGAAGAGAGAGAGAGAGAGAGAGAGCAAAGCGGGGAAGCAACGCGTTTTCATGGAACCGCACACTATCGAGGATCCTCTTACATCTTCTCCGAATATGAACCGCAACGAGACGAGCAAGCACTTGGCATCGGTTTACGCGACGAGGGGCTTTCATCCGGGATGCAAAAATATTTGCGAGTTGTTGCGGAGAGGAGGCTTTTTTCCATGCGCGTCTAGTTGCATCGCTCCTTTTTTCCCTATCCATCCTCCCTTCCAGCCGCAAAGCTGTCTCTCGTTTTCTACCATTAGGCTCGTCCTGGTTTATTTTCTCTATTCCTACTTTCCTGGTGCTGGCGATCTTTCATACAACTAAACACGCACATGCATATGTAACTCGTCTCTAAACGAGATGTGATAAAGAATAACATAAAAGTTTACGCAAGTGTATAAATCTGATATATACGTTCGTTCGTGAAAAATATGTTGGTATAAAAAATGATAAGCTTTAAATTAATTAAATTATTGCATTTTTCCTTGCAAAATGTATACTTAAAAAAATGGGATGTATGCGACCCGGGATTGGATACATATTTACACATGCTTATTCAAGCGATTACTTCACGGTCGAGGTCTAGGTTCATATGTAGCTCCACACGCTAATTTTAAACTGACCTTCTCGCGGATGCTGCAATCCGACAAGGTCAACGGTAAAAAAAAAATCAGTTTATATAGCCGACTTTTATATTATATATCACCATCTCCGTCGTTCGCCTATTAGCAATTTATCGGCGTCCAATTATTCGCAGCGCTCCTTCGCGTCTATTTCCGTAGGATATCGATATTGGATACTCTTGTTACAAATTTTCTGGGTCAACTGACAGGGTGAACTTAAAGGATCGCGGGCGTAATCGTTCTACGACGATATCGTGCGAGGGAGTAAATTTTATCCGACGCACTAAAATATCAGAAACTGGCAGCACAGATAGAATGATGTTTAAATGACGTTTTAATGTAATTACTATCGCGTAGATTTGAAGCGTGTCTAATTCACGTGCGCGGATAACTCGCTAGATCGTATTAAATTCTCATTTTCAGATTACCAAAAAGCTATGTCACATGCATTGCTGACATTTTTAATTGTCCGCTTTACTTTGTCCCTCTCACGCGTCATGTCACGTTCAACGCATAATCACTCTAATTTCATTATCGCGTGCGATGTACGGTAGTGTTGTATTACGGTAAATATGTATCCGCTCGTACCATGAATACTGCAATAAACGCACAAAGAATAACGAACAGCTTTTTCTACAGCGCTTCTACCCGTTCCAAGCGCACGATACTTTGATGTCGGTTTGTAGATGATGCGTTTGAAAACATTTTATACAATTATCTTCCGTATCGTAACGTTTTATTTTCCGCCATTAAGCGCCTAAGCGATTATGTCAGACATTCACATTCCATCAAAATATTTTTGATTTATTTATTTAGTCCTGAAAATACGCCGAAAAATTAAATTGTTAAGCTTGACAGAATCGTCATCGACTTTTAATAATTTATGGTTGAGATGGCGGCAGGAAATTTTCATGGCGTTCTGTATAAACGAGTAGAATACAAAATGACAAATTAGGAGGTTCCCGTCGTAATAAGAATTGGAAAAGATGAGTGCGATTGATACCATCGCGTGGCGTACGGACGTTCAACATCGCGCCAGAAATAAATGAGTGTACAACGTCGAGCTACATCAGAGGGATACAATCGTGGCGCATCGCGCCGCATCGCGACGACCCAATTTCGATGCGCAAACGTCAAAGTAACGTACGGTGCATTTCGAGTGCATTCGCGCGCGACGCGACGCAGGGGTTGTTTATATTCCCTCCGCGAAGTCTCTCCTCGTAGAGAACGGCGCCTGATTCTGCATCATTAGATGTCACGTATCGCGCTGCCACGCGTACAACGCAATGATCTCGATCGATCGAGACCACGCGTCGCGTTTATCACTGCTGAAAATTACGTGCTTGTCTCGTGTGCATCTGCAATCAATTGCATCGCGATAGAGAGACAAGCTTGAATAGAGCTCGCGGTTCATTTTGATCAACGCGTTCGCTAGCTATTGCATTTTAATTATAATCAGATTATTATTATGTGTTGGAATATTTCTGAGTAAAAACACTTGGCATTTTTAAAATTTAAAATGTTATAAAGAGTATAATTTTGATTCGAAACAAATTTATCGTACTCGTGGATATTATTTACGCGCACACATGGATATTATTATGTGTCTCATATCGCATTTGGACTCTATAGCATCGATTAAGGAGGATTGCGCGAGATTACAATCATTAAAAAAATATTAAAAAAAAAAAATCAATATATAACACTGCCTTTTATACGGGACCTTCAACATGAAGACTCGGAGTTTCGAGCAAACTTGTGCGGAGGAAAATAGCGGTATGGCGATTACGGAGATGAAAACAACTCCATTAGCGTACTGCGGTTTAGTACATTGGTTTTTAATTACGTTGTGAACTTTGGCGTGATATTTCTCTTTCTCTTTCTACCACTAGAGCAGCAATTCTGTGCCAATTAAGGGCAGTCATTAAAACCGCGTATAATCGCGATATATATATAATTTCGAACGGCGAAATGCGAATCACGCAATATGTGGAGTGTATCTAGAATTTCATTGTAATGCTATTTCGCTCGCTATTCCGGGTAAATGACATTAATCATTTAGACGTTAATACGTTTCATCGATATCGCGCATCGCGCGCTCTGTTACAGTCGATTATCTTAGGGTCGTCTAAACGCGATTAGAACTCTAATGTCGAGTAAGGAGATCAGCGGGTGGCGTTCGATGGAGCGAATTGGAAACGGATGACAAACAGAACCGGTCAATCGAATCTGCGGTTTCGGCAAACCGTGATGCATTTCCATCATCGCTTTCAGCTTTCGAGGCTTGGTAAAACGAATCGACAATTTTTAGGTCGATCTCGCGTAGTCATCGGATTCGCCAGTTCCGCAATTAGTGCGCGAAAATAAAGACTACTTGACGACAGAAATTTACAAATCGATCTGTTTTTATAAATTATAACATTTATTTTAATTATAATTTCTTTTTAATTAATTAGTTGGAAAGCTGGTGAGATGTACTCCTATAGAAATGCGCCATTTTATTCGAAAAAAATACAAAAAATTCTGGAATTTGTAATATGTGGAAAGTTTTTCATAATTTAAGGCTAATAATTGAGACGATAGATAATAGATATCGAACTGAATATCGAATACCGTACTTGGCACGATATCAAATGAACGCTCATTATATTCTGATGGCGGTTGGGATGGGAAGGTTCCCATATTGACGTTTCAATTATCGATGTTCGAAAACGAAAACTCTTGGATCGAGCACTCGGCGGCATCAATTCATAATAATTCGTACAATTTTGGGGGCCAACGGCATATAAATCACACAAAATGGACGATAAAAAGATGCAAGTTTTAATATCGGCGTACCGACATTGTGCACGGAATGGAAATGGCATTCGATCAACGGCCGTCGAATCTCTGTTGTGTCGCGCGTCGCCCGATGCGCACACGTGCTCGTCCATCTCGTTCACGTGCGTGTATTTCGTCACGTGCGGCGTTCGGTCTACGCACCGTTCATGTCGCTTCTCTCAGGAATAAAATCGTTCGGGATGCGATAAATCGATCTCTCGCGCTAACCGAAGCGACTTTCCAAACGAATAACTCCACGTCATGTCGCGCAACTCTGTACATCGCGCTTTCCGACCTGCAGCCTTGGTTAATAAAAAGCGATGGCTCGCGTTATGTGCTTGACGCATATCCGTTTACCTTTGCCGAAGGGCATCCCTGCCGTGGTGTATTGACCCTTTCCTTTCTGCAGTAGTAGGGAAAAATTCTTGTTCAATGGGTATCGTAACAGGATGAGATAATCTTTCCTGTATAAAAATTACACAAAGGCGACACATCACGTAATTACATTAATTTTTTTAAACAGGTAATAACATAAAAATATGATTCTCTTTTTCATAAAAGAGGGTTATACTGTAATAAAAAAAAAAAGGCTCCATATATAATATAATATACGCCATATAAAAGTTCGATATAAATATATCTCTCTTAAAATAAAAAATTTATCGTAAAATTTTATCGTAAAAGCGATTCGTGAATATACGTCGAGTTTTCTAAAGGAAGAATGCGCGCGTTTTATTCAGAATTACATTATTCTAATAGCGGTCACTATTAGATAGAATGTCAGTTCTTCTGCGGAAGTTTGTCGAATGAAACTTTCATATTAGAACATTTTTTTTTTCTTTTTTTGACGAGGCGATATTGAACGGTCTCTGCGCCAGCATGGTCAATAAATTTTCAATGCTCTCATACCAAAAAAGCGCCGATGGATAGCTTGTTCCGTCGGTATTGTTTTAGAATCGAGGTCGAGATTCGTCTGCAAGTTGCGGAAGCGGAAAGTGACGATCGAAAGATTATTGAGGAGATTATATTTTGATGGCGGAGAAATCTAGGAGAAAATACAGCGAGTATAATACCATGAAAAAGCGGTGACAGAATAACGAGCGAGATATTTATAACATATCAGATTGACGAGATTTACTTGTTGTTATAAATGTAATATACAGTCATGCGTTACAATAGGTATTTTTTTGTTGTTGTTGCAGGCTCGACCAGCCGGTGACCAGCTCAACACCTGGAATGGACAACAAAAAGGTAGATAAAACATGCTTGATATATTAAATATTTATTATCATTGATATACAATAATTTTTCAATATCTCGTATACAATTACCGAACTAATTTTTTCTCGTGATACGTATCCGATAGAACTCAATCTTGTAATGAGGTCAAGCTATAAAATTGGCAATGTCGCGTCGTAGGAAATTGCATAACGTAGCTCAGATCGCCATAAATAATGGTCGATCGATTATTACCTACTGTTTGGAACCGCAATGTTTAATGAGTTGCATGCGGTATGCGAGCCTTTGTGAACGAGAATGGCGGAGTTTAGCGCGAAACCATCGGCGCTCCCAATTAGACGCATCGCTCGAATTAGCGACAATTATCTCATTGGGACTAATGGCGAGGGATACGTATCGGCGATACGATTAAATCCTATATAAAAGGCAGAGAGAGAACCGAAAGAACGAGAATTTGTCTGAAAAATTCGGCCGCTTTTTTCATCCGCGAAACCAAGTTTTCCTTAGGATCGGCAAATTTTGGAGTCTCGTCTTTTTTATCACATCGAACCGCGTATTCACTTTTGTTATCGGGTTTTTGTAATTTAACGGATTACTCAACAACTCCTCTTCTTTGTCCGGCTTTTTCATGGAATGACGAAAATTTGCGCTGGAAAATTTCGAGACAGACGATCGCGCAAACGGATGAGACAGCGAGCGTGCGCTAATATTTCTCGACAGCTGCATAATATTTTAGAAGTAGAAAATTGCAAGATTTCAGGGAAGAATCGATCGTACGATTTCGCCTCGACGTATATATGCATATTGTTATTATTTAATGTATCCCTCGGAGGCGTGCAAACATCTTTGATATAATTCTATTTTATTTATATTGCGATTTATATAAAGGTACTCTGTACAGTGCTTCGCATATTATATGCGAATTTTAGCTTGCATTTTCTCAAAGATGTATTCGCGGCGCTTTATATTCTTGAAAAATACAGGTCGCGTTATCGGCGTTTCGGAGAGAGTCAAAGAACTGCAAGCGTCCGGAAAGGAAGTGTTTTCCGGAACCTTTCTTTATGCCTTTCGATAAAATGTACGAGTCTCATGTTGACGAAAGCTTTTCCAGGAAGTAAAATCTGCTAGATATCGCATCTGAAGACACAATAGTGTCTGAGTAAGGAGAGTTTGTATAACGTTGTCAGAATAGAGATTGTCGATATCAGTTCTCTCGATAAATGCATTTATATCATCTCGCAACTTATTGTTGCTTGTTATTTACGGTTTTTCATAACGTACGAAAAAAGAAAAAATAATGACGGAAATTCAATGGCGACATATTTATTTCAAATAAAACTTGCGAACGTCGTGTGTGTAAATGATTTTTCATTTTGCTGACTGCATTTGGGATCGAAATGTCACGAAAAATTGCGAAAGAAAAAGAAAACCAATTGAGGCCAAGCAAGATAGAGTGTGCGGTAAATTATCCATTTTTACGTCAGGGATGGAATTTTTCGAGTATTTCCACGGACCTCGTCAATCTTTTGTTGTACCGGGATTGGTTTTTGCGCATGTATTTTTAAAGCAAATGAAAGAAAGAGACAAAGGGAAATCGATAACGAACTGCATAATACACCGGGTCTATTTCCAGGATTAAATCCGACCGAACTTGCAAAAGCACGCGCGCTCTTCTCGTTGAAAATGCATGCCACCCCGCCTCTGCGATACACGTCTATCAAGTAATTAGTTATTTAGTAGTGTTTTTGCTCATCAAATGTCAGCTCGCATTTTTTATTTCTTCCCACGCGTAGCATAACAAGAAGAGAAAAATCGAACGGATTGGATGAATTTCACGTTCAAATGGCGATCGCGCTATTGTCTTCTTCTTTTCTCATTCTCGTTTCATTCATTCTTCGTTGGCTTTTCATCATCGAATATACGTTTCGAGTGGCACGACGAAATTTTCGTCGGCTAACAAGAGTTTTCACGATAACCCGACGCGTTGCCAAGCGGAAAAGTGGATTTCGATCAGCTGCATTTAGGAAAGCACCGAATAAAAGATACCGGGAGATTTCGGTCACGTGTGTCGGCGACGAGACGCGATTTCAAATTTTACCAAAGATTTATAGCTCTACGTCCTTTTCTCGGGGATATCGTATTACATCTGTCTTGCTTGAAAAATATTTAAACCTGTTTGATATTTCATCTCAACGTCACACGCCGTGACAGGCGTCTGTCCTGTAAATCACGACCGTTTCCTATCGCCCGTATACATTTGCAAAAGCTGATAATAAAATATTCAACCATATTTCTATATGTCACATCAACTGGATGGATTTTTCTTATTATATTTATATATATCTATATATATATATATCTACTTTGTATATTAATAATAAATATATACCAGAGGTACTCTGCAAATCCTAGGATCAATTTTTGCTTAATGAAAATTTGATTAGATATCACGTTTACTCACGATCCCTTCAAGTTTTTACACAAAAATTAAATACATAAAGTAAATTACAAACTACAAAATTTTCCGAAATGGATTAAAGAATAACAAGCCATTAATCTTAAGGGATCTTTTTTCTTCTTTTTTTAAGAACGGGTTTCGCACATTTGTTAAATTAAAATTAAACTTTACCGCAAGATTTATAATTGATCGTTCCTGTAAAAAGACGATTTTTATTTTTATTATACAGATTGTCCAATCGGCTACGCCGCCCGCTGTACCTGTCCAGGTACGTAGCAAACACGATGGCTCGGGAGTGGCGGCTTCCATATCGGGGGTGCGCAGACGGAGCGGTCCTCAAGGGGGACTGCGTTCGCCCGCTGCGAAAAGGCCCCTCTCCGCCCCCGTTGCACTTCAGGGCTGGTTGCATAAGCAAGGTTCGGAAGGTCTCATGCTCTGGAAGAAACGTTGGTTCGTTCTCTCCGAATACTGTCTCTTTTACTACAAAGGTAAGTGTGCGCTATTGACATCTTGTTTTTATTTTGAACATTTTAGCTTTGAACTTTTTCGCTTTTTTCCCCATTATTTTTACGATGAATACGACGCTAATGTATGCCAGTTTTAATAAGCATGATTATTCGGAATAGCGCTTGTTTAATATTCAGATTCGACGAATGTATAACGCTTATTTGTTTTGTAATTAACAATCGGCATTATGAACCGGTATAAACAATAATTACCCTCGGAATATCTATTAACAACTAATTCGACGGAAATTAAATTTGATTGTCGGTACAAATAAGCTCTTATTGAGCATATTGCGTATATAAATGGAACGAATAAGTTTTTTAATAATTATTTTGCATCAAACTGATATTACAATTCTTAGTAATATTTAGCTATTCGCAATTAAACTTAATTGAGAAGAATTTTCAATCTTTACAATCATATAACATAATTGATGGTTTTCTCTTTAAAATAATATGTGAATTTTCACAAAATGTATACTGAACGGTAAAAATTATTTCCAAATGTGAACATAAAATTCATAGACATTAATGTTCAATTCGGATCGATTTGTATCTGCCCTACTTACGAGCTTTTATTTTGATGCATTTATCAACTTCGTGAAGCCATTCTGTGACATCCAGCCAAGTTCCGTCTCGCTAGTTTAGATCGCACAGACGACCAATTTTCGGTCGTCTTGGATGCCGCTGCTCTTCTATTTCGACTCAGGGCGCTAATTACACCCGGCTCCTTTGATTCAATAGATGCATGCAGTCATTACAGTGGAGATGTGCGAAATGTTCTCTGTTAAGGATACACTACATGCGCGGTCTAGCACTTCAGTTTGTCTTGTACGTAATCCGAGAAGAAGGAAGTTCTCGTTGCAAGTTCGCGGCGGTTCGACACGTCGTTTACACTGACGAACTTTAGTTAAATTAGATTCGATAGATACCGCTCCTAATTAGCAGCTCGCCGAGCCTCTTCGAGTATCCTAATATCGTCCGCAAAAGTACTGGAACTAATACTTGGCAACAAACTTCTTCGATCCGATTGCTCCGTAAATATCGTAGAAAGTTTGTTTAACATGTTCGCGAGATTGGTGATCGATCTTCCGCCTTGAAAGATATATATATATATTTCGTTTTTTATTATATACTTATTAATTTCCTTCCCTTAAGTAAAGTAAAAGAAATATTTCGCGAAGAAATATAGCTTTTTCTCTCCATCAAGAGTAGACTTTTTGGGTTCTTGCATCTTCAATTAAAATCAAAATTTTTCAAGATTAGAAGGATATTAGAAAGATTTTACTTTATTCAAATACGCATATAAACAATTAAGTTTTGTATTTTGTTATCAAAATGCGATAAAGGAATATTTATGTGGATTAGATAATTGAGATTCCGTTCTCTAATTGGTAAAGCATTTGTTTATTGCGTCTGTACGTTACTCTAGCGTTTATCACTAGAACGCTTGGAATTCGTTTAGACTAAAATTCCAGCTTATCCAAAACGTAACGTGAAAGGGAATTCAATTTGCCTGTCGAGATTTCACGGTTATATACAAACTTCGTATACATTCAAAATTCCGTATTTCGTTTGGCGAAATTTCTTGTTTTTTAAAATTAATACTATTGTAAACGCGAACTGTAAGAAATGTAGGTAAAAATGTTTATTCTCGACAATATTTGAAACTATATAGAAATTGTCTCTTTCACGCCCAAAGTATATTAGTCATATAAACACACTGTTGAAAAAAAATATTTTTAGAGTTGAAAAGAAAGAATGTATGAGAATATGTTGCAATCACAGTCGATATGGTACAATCAAATAGTAGATGTAAATTTGTCAGGATCGAAAACAGAATATCGTTAAAAATATTTTTATGTTTGATTAAACGTGACATCCGTACAATTTTATTCGTTACAAAAGATAGGCAGAGTAGTGTATCTATCTTTTTTGTGACACCCTATTTTTTTCTTGCGAAAAATTAAGACGCGCTGAATTACGACGGTAGATGCACGTGCAATTTTTATGTAAAATTAATCTTATTACCCCGAATATTTAATTTTCAAAATAAAGTCTAATCATCGCGTTGTAGCATCTGATGTAACGTAGCAATCTATTAATTTGCAGGTCCGGAGGAGGAGAAACTGCTTGGTTCGATATTACTTCCTTCGTACAGAGTTACCGCCTGCAAACCCGAAGACAAAGTCAACAAGAAGTTTGCCTTCAAGGCCGAACATGCAAACATGAGGACTTACCACTTTGCAGCTGACAATCGCGAGAGCATGAACCAATGGGTGAACGCACTTACTCTGGCGACCCTTCTACAAGATCCTAATCCGTAAGTTGTATATGTTCATTTTTAACTCGTATAAAAATTTACGTGAACCTTGTACGTATGCTATGAGCTTACCAATCATCATAAATTATTATCGATCAGAAATTAAGCGAAATTATTTATTGAATTCTAATAAAGAAGTGTCAATTTAAATTGAAAAACGTACATTTCGACGTTTAATAATTATAGGTTTGTAAAGAGAAAAGAGTTTGCATGTTTTATCGCTTTTGTCATCACACATGTTGAATAAATTAACGAATGTGAGAGATGAAAAATGTGATGGCTGAATCGATACAGAACTGATTGTTTTTTTTTTTTCTATTATTGTAATAATCGCATTCTCTCGTTATTACATTGGTTCACTTTTATCCTTTACACATCTGGCGCCTCTTTGTGATAATGTTCTCTCATTTCATACTCTCCTGCTCGTAATTCTCCTCCGTTTTATGATATCGCACTGTACTTTGAAATTACGGAGAGACCGTTCAATTTTGTGTCTCGTTTTTCATATCTGACTTTGTTTTCTCAAATATAGCTCTTTTCAAAAATTCATGAATTCCGTGTTTGAATATTATGAAAATTTTGCAGTACACGTTGCATAGATGTTTTTTTTTATACCGGAAATTTTTCGCAAATTTGCGACAACTTACTGTTTACTTTTATTTTACGGAAGAATAAAATATCCCTCTCTTCAATGATATTATTAATTGCTCTTCTAAAAGATGTTATCTTTTAAGATGGCATTGTGACATTAAACATTATTCGAAGTGCACTCGGCGATTCGAGCGGGAATCTCGAAAGTTACTTCTGTAATAGAGTGACGATGAACGTCTCTTTGATATTCCACAAAGGAAATTGGGGCGTCGCAACTACCAGAGTGGTTTGTTTGCGCGAAAATATCGCAACCGATGCAGCGCATCTGTCGTTCGCACGTTATCGCGGTGTAACTAATCAATCTCGTTAGTTAGTTTTCCGAGAGTTATTCGGCTTGCGAAATAGCGACGGTGGATGAGGCCCCAACTAGCCCATTGTTCATTTAGCGCATTGTCAGCGACACGTCGATACGTACAATGAACGTTCGTTTTGAACGCGAATGAATTTGGTCATCATTTGCCTATCTATCTATCTATCTACCTAAAAATCGATTCACATAGCCGAAAACGTAGATTTTTAACATATATGTCTTCCGGCCGCTGCGGGCAGAATAATGGCGAGGATTAATTTTTTGCATTTAGTAAAATGAAAAAGTTTCTCGAGCTCTGGTCATGAGATAAATTTTACTTTAAACGCAGAATCGGACGCGCGATGAAAAGAGAGTTAAAAAATCAATTCTTTTCATTTATACATATATATATTCAATATACGTATTCATGTTAATTTTAATTAATACTGTATATGAAAATTGCTAAACATACGTTATATCTTGTATTTTAACTTTATTAAATTCAATTATCGATGATCTGTATTGATTAATAGTTAAACACCTAATAAATTCGACGTGCAAAAAACTTATGTATCATAGTACAGGTTAATATTATAGCTCTCAATTTTACTTTTTTTTTTTTCAGTGGCGCAGGCGAGGCTGCAGTGGTAATCGAGATAGCGCAGGACGGCGAGCGAAGCGCCCGGCCTAGCGTCTCGTCGATCTCGTCGATCTTGAATCAAAGCGCCGATGATAGCGACTCTGGCTTCCATGGCTTTCAATCGCGCGACGATCCTAGCCACGCCTCGAACAACAACTCTAGCCCGAACAGCGCGAACACTGCCTCCTTCCCAAATTTGAGCAGTAGCAATAGCAATGGCAATTCCGCCAACAACAATCATGCGAGCGACTCGAGTCATCCGATGATGAACGGTTGGGTGCCGCAGCAATACGGTCAGCCTAGCACCTCTCAACCGCAGCAGCAGCAGCAGCAGCAGCAGCCGTACGGACATTTGCAACAACTGCAACCGGGCCACTCGCACCAGCATCAAGCATTGTTGCATCAACATTTACCGCATTCGAGTACGCTTCCGACTCATCAGTCGTCGCATCCGCACAAGCATATGATCCAACAATCACCGCAACAACAACAGCCGCCGTCTCAACAATTGCCGCATCCCATTGCGAGCAACATTCAGACGGTGCAGCCTATGTCTCGAAAATTCGGACAGCCGATTTATGCGAACGCACCGCCAAAACCGAGAAGATTGACGGACGGTTCCACCGAGTACTCGACGCCGTCGCCGGATCCGGATTATCGGAAAAGCCCGGTCTCGCCGGACGTTACGGTGACCAGTAAAAGCCCGATGTCCGACTACGAGAGGAACAATACGATTTACGGCACGCGAATGAATCAGCCGTCGCAGCATCAGAGTCTGCGGACCGATAAGTCGGGCCTGAATTACGGCTACGGTCAAATCGTGCAACCGACGGAGAGGAGAACCCCGGACACGTACGGTCGTAGCGCGAAACCAAGAACCAGCAGCAGGAGCAATGGCGATTACGAGGAACTCTATGGAACCCCGCCGCTCTATCAAAGACCCGCGGGTCCGGTGGGTTATACGAAGGGCGCGTCCCCGGCGCCAATTCCCATTCCCGTTTACGCGCAGCAACAACATCTTCAACAACTGCTGCATTCCCCCGTCACGCCGTCGAACAGTGAGTCTCTTTGTTTTTTACCTTCTTCTCGTAGCGATGCCCACAAAGGCGCTTGTAATTAGTGCCGCAACCGGGTAAAGGTGAAAATATTTTACGCGGATATATGTTTTAAAAGCAACGTCTCTCTTCTCTCTATGTTACAAAGCAAGCTTTCTTATCGAACCGTTAAGATGCGCGTCCCGGAAATTCTATTCTGGCGAGCAATCTTGCCTTCGTATATTTCGTTGTATTGTCGTGCGAAGAGAATTCGAGTCTAATATTAAAAATAATAATAATAACGGCGCTTTGATAATCTTACCGTGCCGCGCGAGCGCGGCGATCTCCAGCATATTTTGCGCAATATCTCTTTGATGAATAGATCTTAAAGTTTTTTATTCTAAAATCTTCAAAAAGTTGCTGTGCGTCCATCGCAATATGATACAACGGGCTTTGTATTTTTTTATTATCACAACTGAATATTAATTTACAGTGGTGCTCACGATTATAAAGTTATATTCTTTAAATTAACTAAGAATTTAAGACTGATTTTACATTATTATCGCGTTATTATAAAAATCGTAACGCTAATGAAAGTTACAACGACCTAGATCTTCTTTTTGCGAATTGCTATTCTCGTGATAAAATTCGCGCTTTTCTTTTATTCCGCGTTACAAAGGATCTTGAATAATGTTGTAATCGATAGAGCTCGACGGTAATATAAAAAGGACATTATGATTTGCTCCCTTTAGTGCCGATGGTAAGGCAGCCGAGAACTCAACCGCCACCGCGACCGCATAGCGCAGATTTTCTAGAATACGAAGCGGCAAGGCGACCTCAGCAACAACCCGCGCAATGCGAGAGGCCGCCGGATCAGCAGAGACGTCCGCAGAGGCCTAAGTCCAGTCTAGATATAGTGAATCCGTCAGATGTGACTAACGACGGTTACTTCTATTCCGAAGAAAGGTACGTGAATTTGTCTTTTACGTTTTATTGCGCGAATATATTGAGGCCAAAAAAAATTTACTTCTATGAGAAACAAATATTGTATCGCGCGGTTGTATTTAGATACGCGGCGCAGATGCGGCAGTCTGCGGTTTATTTACATCAAACACCCCAGCATTATCAACAACAGTGGAATCAGTCTCTCTCGCGCGTTACGATGCAGCCGAAACTGCCGGGTATCCGCGATAAGACCGACGAGAATAGAATATCCATATTGCCGGATTCCACCTGCCCCGCTCTGAGACGCACACAGCGAGATCACGTTCATGGGCAACACACGATGCCCGCTCAGTCGCTGACGCAGAGACATTCCGAGTGAGTCACGCAGTACATTATCCGAATACATAATTAAACCGCATGCAGAACCTGTTTAAGATATTTTGTCGAATTAAGGAATTTTAAAATATCGCTTATATAAATAATATAGTTGCTTGTAAAATTGGAAAAGGATTTATGAGATAATTAGAATTTATTTCACAAAAGAAATTATATTCTTTTGTGATATATACGAAAAAATATACCGATTTTTTTTTTATATCTCAATTTCTGATTTCTATCAGGATAATGAGCTCCGACCCAAAATTTCGAAGATCCTTGCGCGAGAAGAGCTACGAGGCGAATGGCCGCGAAGTACTAACGCATGGCGGTGAGGATAACACGATTCCTCGAAGAGTACCGCGTGGCGAGTACGACGGGTGGGGGAGAACGACGGGTCACAGTGTCCACGGAACCCACATCACTCAGACGTATCACGCCGGTCACGCAGGTGGTGGCAGACGATGGAGCGAGCAGCAGCAGTTTTGCAGATCGGCGTCGGCGCGTCTGCCAAGGACACGGCATCCCGCCGCGCTTGATCCCGACGACGACGACTACGCCGAGAGGTCCTCCGAGCAGGATTCGCGGGATGGTGAACGCAAGATTCAACAGGTAAGAAGAAGAAATTTAACGTTCTACATTCATTTTCGCGTGAATATTTCTCTTTCAAGATATAAACTTTGTAATATGATTTTCATATTATGTTGAATATATTAATTCTTAAGTTTTAATCCGTAAGAGATATGTTTAACAGATCCGTATGTTTTTTTTTTTTTAAATTTGTTTTATAGTGAAGTCAAATTGTGTGTATGGTAAATACAATACATATCTTATAGTTTAATTGAAAGATTCTGTCTCTACAAGCAAATAATCATAAAAATTAAATCTAATGATTTCCAAATCAATTTTACATTTTTACAAAAATTAAAAAGTTTATCTTGCAGAATAATTATAAATGAGCGAATTTATTTGGCCATTCTCGTGATACAAATCAATAAATGTTACATTAAAATAAGTTTTGCGATATACGAATACGTTGCCATCTATTTCAAACTCGCTTGTATCCCGGAAAATTTAGGATGAGTCATGGAGCAAGTTGTTTCTTTGAATCAGGTACCTGTAGGTCATCAGCATTGCTCGTATCAACTCATACAAGACCACCATGTCGGTAACATTGGTGGACGAGCATGATTCACGCGATAGCTCTGTTGCATACCTACAGCTTACCTTACGTCATCTCGATTCTTCGTGTCTTTGCTTTCACCATCGTTTTCACTCCATCATTATTATTGTCATAACGTTACTCAAACTATATTAATAATTTTCTCCATTTTATTAAATTTGTATTATTATCGTAAGTTTTACAATTGTTTATTGCTAAAATTGATGTCAAGCAGTACAAATCTATTCTTCTGCGATTCTTCGAAAAACAGTATAAAATATTTTAAAAACATTTCTACATGAAGGGGATAACAAAAATGATATAATTTTGGATTATATTACTAATAATAATTAATATTTTAACGTTTCGTAAATTGAAATATATATTTTAAGCTTTATTTTATATATGTAGAAAATTGGAAAATTAATATATAAATATATAAAATATATAAAGATTTAAAAGTAAATTTGCTCGGTGTTTATAAATGTAAAATGTCCTGAACTTACCTTACATATTTTCGTAGATAGTTAATGAAGGGTTACGATACACGTCTTACAGCGCGAAGAGTCGATGAAGCGGTTGCTGGAATGGAAGCAGCGTATGCTGCAATCCCCGTTGACGCGAAAGCCATCCGGTTCGGCCAATCGGGGCAGGGCACAAAATGATCTTTCGAGTTACTACAAGCAACAGGCGCTGCTGGATTTGGCAGCGCACGAGGCCGCTGTGGCGGAGAGTCGTCACTCTCGTAGGCGGGAGGATGGGCATCGTTCGCATGTCAGGAGCAAGAGCTCGGACGGCCGTCGGGCTGCCGTCAACGTGCCACGATATAACAGCTATTCCAGCGATGACGAAGGTAGGGACAGCTCGCCTGAACTTATCATTTAAGTGGTAGCTGCGTCGCTCCGCGTAACCGAGGGACCCGGTCGCGAAATGTTGAAAATTGCACGGACAATTAATTCTTTTAAACGTTTATATCGAGCATGTATGTCCGAAATAAAATATATATATATTTGAAAAAAAAAAATTATTAATATCTCCGATAAAATCGATCTTTTGCATTTTGTTTTAAAAAAAGAAACTCGATAAACTTTTGCTTTAAATAGTTTTCATTATTACGAGTCCCTCGAAAACGCTCTGTCTGCGATGTATGATCAATTTTAAAAGTAGATAATTGTCTAATAAGCTAAAAATAATCCAAATTCTAACACAATCATATGTAATTGCTAACACGGTGAAAAATCCATTATGTGCATATTTGCTCGCGGAAAGTAAAGCATTTCTTCACGAGAACGCATGTCAAGAATTTTGTTTTTTGTCATTGGTGCTCGTGTTATACGTATAATTAAAATATCTCAAGCGCTATGTCAGTCGATTTTGTATTGATTCTTTTGTAGCAAATAAATTATCAGCATGTTTCTATTTCTTAATCAATGACATATGTAGAGATGTCATGATTCAACAAATTAAAAAATATTTACTCGATTGTGGGAATACCGCAATTAATGCGAGGCGTCTGAATTATTCGCGAATTGCAGAAAGTTGTGAAATCGAAGTTGTATGTTTTTTCCTTTTTATTTTTGTTTCTTACTATATTAATACATAATCGTCGAGGAAACGTAGAAGAGTTCAACGAAATGCGGAGTAAGGATGAAACGAGAAGAAATTTAAAAAACAAATAAGTAAAACATTCGTATCTGCAAGTGTTTCTCCGTGGGGCTCCTTCTATCTGCTGCTGTTGGTCTAGGCTGACTGGTGAATGGGAAACGATTAACAATCTTAAAACTTATTAACTGTCCAAATGATCGAATATTAATATCCTTTGCGATTTAACACCGATCGTAATTAGATTATCGTAGAAAATATGGGTCAGCATGGCATGCCAAAGAATTTCACTAACACTATTTGCCGTAGCTACGCAATTACGATCGCATTTACCTTCCAGCTCGCGTGTTCGCTACTTACGATTAACCGCAAAATCAATTAGTCGATTATCGGGATCATTGCACGATTGAATCGCGCAACAAAATATTTTTATCTTTAACGTGTAATTTATTTGTCAAATTTTTATCGAAAATTTGATTCTATATTTCTGAGATGTAAAACTCTTCTTACAAATTAATCAATATCAATATATATATATAATTTTTTCAAAAGATATTCTAATTACTTGCGATTAACGTAGATGATTGGTACATTTTTACTTATTAATGCAATGATCTTCGATGTCGTTACCGCGCTTGGCGAACTGGCTTAGTTCTGTATGGTGGGTGTAGAAAAAAGGGAATGTATAAATTTAAAAAAAGATATCTTTTCTCATACACATTCGTAAGTAACGGACGTTACTCGTGTCTTTGTGTTTTGTAACGAACGAATTAGAGCTGGGAGATGTCCGGAGGAAGCGCACGCGCAGACCCACGCATGCAGGAAGGAGCCCCCGGCACGCCGGCGACGACCGGTCATCGGCGGCAACGTCGATCGTCCAGGATCTCACGATATCCCCCGGCGGGATCGGCGGCCGCACGAGCGTTAATCAGACGTCGCAGTTGCAAATGTTGAACACTCGCAAGACGAATTCGGGTGGAAGCGCGGGCGGCATACCGCCGGACGCGGGTTACGACGAGGTGAGTTTCCCGCCGCTGATGAGAAACGATTACGGGTATGCGCCGTCAATGATGGATAGGCGATCGTCGTCCAGGAGGTCGAATCCAGATATTACGTACGAGGATTCCGCGATCAAGCACAAGACTCCGAAGAAACCGTTGGGAATCCTGAAGACCTCGACCGCTTACAGCTACGACCAGCGGCAATTCGACGGGCAACAAGCCGGCGGTAAAATCGAAAACAACACATCGGATAATACGCGTGAATATTGCAGCAGCGAGTTATGGCAGGTACAGAAAAACGTACAATGGGATGCCAAGGACGATAACGATGAATGGGATCCCGGCATCGACGAGAGTAAAGTTATTAAAGAATTTTCTTATCAGTATATTAATCCTAAGAAAACGGCGGCGTCACCAAAAATAGAAGATGAGAAGTCCGAGATCATGAATCTGGTGCAAAGCCGAATCAGGTCCTTTGAGATGAATATGGACAGCGCCAGTCCCGCCACAATGGTGTTGTCTATGCAGGAGCCGCTGAAGGTGTCGCCGCAACAGGCAACCGAAGCTCATGTTTCGAAACTCGATTGCGCGAATAAGACCTCGTCCGTCATACGTAGCTTTGCTCTGGGTGATCCGAGCGTTTCGGAGAACGCTTCTAAGCACAAGAACGTAGAAGGACACGCTAAGCAAGCTTCGACTGACAGTAACAAGTCGGTCAAAGATCTCCTAGCAGACTTTGAACGAAAATCGCAACAGATTAATCAGCAAAAGTGTGAAAAGCGGCAAGAATCAAAACATTGTGAAGATGACGGTAATAATGATACGTTACAGTATGACATTGACAGTAATACGGAACGTCGAGACGATGGAAAATTTGTCGAAAAAGAAAATGGAGCAGATGAAGTCGTTGCGCAACGTTTCGTTGCGGATACCCTCTATACTAGTATGCAAGTGCAAAATTCTGATGAATCTCGAAGCAAGATGATCAGCTCGAAAGACAATCTGACTGAACAATACGTGCCATCCGATGATTTAGATATTATCTCGAGTTCAAATTGTGCCAGAACAAGCATAACTGAATCTTTGTTAACGTATGGCGATCAATTCCCCGATGATAATGATCCGATCATTTCTATTTCGAAGCAAGAGGACATCAACAGCGAAGATCATTATCTTCCTATGTCTCCCAGAAAGGCTATATTAGATCCAAATAGCGACGACAGGCCGAATCCTAAGATAATGGAAAGCCTGTTTGCCAACCTGGAGCATGAGGAAAGCTCGTACGTGGAGATGACACAGAACGGAATGAATCGCTCTCTTCTGGCACCAAATGAGGACGGTGTAAAGCACGATTCCGGTGATTATTCCACGCTGGACACATCCCATTACGAATTCGTTTGCGTGTCGGACAGCAAAATGGAACCGGTGTACATGGAGGTGAGTCAGTTATCCGAGAAGGAAGACGAAAATAATGATAAAACATCCTTGACGAAGAAGAAGATCAACGAGAATTCGCTGCATTCCAGAAGTGATTTGCCCGACATTCTGACGGCGCTTAAATCCGACAGTTCCGACGCCGACGACGAATCGTCCAAGGATCTCGATTCTATAGACGCGCCGCGGCATCCACGTTTCAGTTTGTCCGACACCTTTCGACCAGCCTCCTATTACTTGGGAGCTAGTCGTAACATGATCGCAGAATTACATGACTCATCGGACAGTGAACTGGTCTCCCCGCCGCCGATACCGACCTCACCGCCACCATTAGATGATTTAGATTCATTGGATATGCAGGAATCATTAGAAATAAAAAAGGTCTCGCCTCGGATGGTTATGACAAAAGATAATTCGATGAATCGCGACTCTCCAAAATCTTGGAACAAAGCGATGGGTCAGGTGGAAACGCATAGGCCGCCGTCAAGATTTTCCGACGCGACCATCAGCTCCACCTTCAGAGGCAGCAGGATATCACTGGAGAGTGCATCCGGGAGCGATTCGGTCGAGCTTAGAAATTCAGAGGAGGAAGCCCGCCACAGACAACTGAAAAGGAGACCTGTCAGCGACGATGTTTGCGAAGTTTTGGACAGTCTAGATGAGTTGGAGTCGTTGGGAAGTCGCTTTGACGGCGCGAGTATCGACCTCGATCAATATTTGGAGGAATTGCAAGCTAGAGATGCATTTAACGTGGATCTTTATGCGAAGGATCTGAGCTACAACAGCATTTACGGATTTAACGAGAACATGCTAGTGGTCGATAAACTGCAGAAAACCACGTGTCAGGATCTGTCGAGAAAGATGAAATTAATGTCCAACAATCTCGACCGACCATTCGATTACTCCAGCAAAAACAAGACTGGCTCGGCGAGCAGTCTACCGTCTATGAGAGTATCCGATCTACCCCCTGCTCATCAACACTCGCAGTCTTTCACTGGTGATACGCATTACGAGAACGTTGCGAGCTTCTCGCCGCTTCGCAGTTCGCCGGCGATTCGACCCGACAGCGATGAACCGCCGCCGCGCGACAGGATGCAGAGCGCGTCGCAGAGCATTAGTGCACTGCCAGTTTCTCACAGCAGGGATTCGAGTTACTCGAATGCGTCGGCCGCGGCGTCAATCGCGACGTCCATGGTCTGTCAGAGACCCGCCAGCGCGCAATCCTCGATGTACTCCGCCGTCAATGCGTTCACGTCCTCGGTGAATCGCGCCAACGCGTACACGGAGCAGAGATTCTCGTGCCATTCGAGGTCCGCCAGTCACGACACGTGTGTGCGACACGTGTTACCGAATCATCGATCGACCTCCAGCCAGGACTCGAGTCATTACCCCAGCCCGACACCAGCATTGCAGACCGCTAATCCCGTTTTGCAACAGTCGTATTTGCCGAACGTGAGCGAACAGCGTACTCAGAGCGATCAATCGGGAGCGCCCTATTACTATTCCGATCTCCAAGCCAGTGTCAACAGTGCGAGCGACATGGAGCTTGCCAAACCGATGATCGGTTATACCTCGCGACTACCTCAGCTCAACAATCAGAGGGACGACGCCGCGATTGGCTTGAACAAGCGTAATGACATTGGTCGTATAGTGAATCCGATCGCGCGACAGATACCGCGGCAGATTCAAGTAGACGATATAGACGAGGCTAGACGCATCGCCGCGGAGTTAAGACGTACAACTTGCCAACTGTTGGGCGACAACAAGGCCGCTCTCGTAGATAAACGTAACTTTTACGAGGCCGATACACTGCGCCGAGTAAAGTCTACAGATCCACTGCCAGATGTATCGTTGCCCGAGGCCAGAAACTTGTATCCC
Organism: Formica exsecta; assembly: GCF_003651465.1. Taxonomy (NCBI): domain Eukaryota; kingdom Metazoa; phylum Arthropoda; class Insecta; order Hymenoptera; family Formicidae; genus Formica; species Formica exsecta. Next base: position 596,459 of record NW_021850582.1, read on the forward strand.
CACGGTCTTAGAGATAAATCTGTTGATCCAGGCAGCATCGATAATACCGAACCGACACACATCGCACAAACGTCTCATCGTCGGTCGAGATCTCTAGAGGGATTACTCGACGACGTTGGTCTACAAAATTTAGTAGAGCAGCGAAACCGAGCTAACCGAGCGGCGGCGACAGCGGTTTCAGTCGCTTCGACCAGTCAGATCGAAGCAACACTGCAGAATTTGTCGTCATCCGACGATCATGGTGCTACGACTGATAATAATTTCCATACCGAGGATCCTTGGGAGCAGGACAGTCTCTGGCGCGAGAGTCTGAGAAGGGTGAGTCTGCGGAATGCCAGATCTTTAGATAATCTGGACAGTCCGCCGAGACCTGGAAGGCACGGTGACACTAAGTCACGTGGTAGGATCACCCGAGGAGCGACTTACGTGAATGACAACATCACTCTACGCAGGGACATTTGCACGGAAGAGTCATCGTGCGGCGAGCGGTCGCGAGTCAAACGTAGAACGAAACAGGATCACGATCATCAAACGCGAAAACGATCGATCGAGAACGATGACGATGGCGACGATGGCAACGACGTCATCGCTTATGGAACCTCGATGGAACGAATCGGCGCGGGTGGCTACGTATGGGATCCGCAGAACGAAGCCTACCGCAAATCCACTACAGCGGACCACAGGAATCATTTTTTAGAGGACGGCAACCTTCCCCCGGCTCGCTCGATTCCGGACGTCCGAATGTCCGCGACGTCGTTCGAGCTCGACCGAGAGAAGCTCCGCCAATGGGACCTGTTATCGAGCGCCTGCTTACTCCAGGAACAGCAGCGCACCTCGATGGCGGACTCGGGGCGAGGGTTGCCGGTCGCGGAACAGCCTGGAGAAGCTCACGATTCAAGACTCGTCGTTGTCGCGGCGACAACGACGACGACGATGACGATGACAATGACAATGACGATGACGATGACGATGACAACAACGACGACGCCGACGACGACGACAACGATACCGACAATGAGCACGGAGATCGACAACGGGCAGGTAAACGTTATCGTAAAGCCGATCGATACCGCGGATGTACGCGACGTCTTGGCGACGAAGATGCCGATCAAGCAGCAGGAACCGTGTAAACGGGCTGCAGGTGAGTGGCTCCTCAACCATGCTGGAGTGTACAGGCAGTGACCGTACGAGGTCGTGTTCCAAATCGCCACACGACCGGCCGACCGATTCGTCCCGACGTGACCACGGATCTTGTGCGATAAATGTTTAATCCTAAATAGAGAGAAGCTATAATAATAAGGAAAGGTTCCACACGTACATAATTTTTCAGCCTATATTTTATAAGTATAATAGAAATTTGATATAGTCATTCTCGTCTTATATAATCTTAATTTTCGTATTTGAACAATTTTTTCATAAGAGCAACTGTTATCTTGCTTAATTTCTTCTGTCAGTGATTCAGACACTCGATAGTTCTTTACAAAAATAAACTTATTTGTGTAAATCTTCACATTTTGAAACTTGTACTCGTTCGATTCTTTAGAAGTAGAAAATTGTAATGATTTTGCAAAATATTAATGATTAAGCAACAGCTAAGCCAGAACTCGCTCTTTAGGATTAAACACAATGTTCTCGCTACCAAATGTACCTGCGCTTGCGGTAGCATACATAGCGATGCAAGCCGCTTTCTTGTAATTATGGACCAGGCCGTGTATGTGTGATTTATAGTTTACATTTATTCACGACTTCTTGCCAATTTGTTGAATCCGAGAATCAATTTGAATAATGCAAATATAATTTAGGACGAATAAAGTTTTATAATTGATGCGAGATGGAACACGGCCTGGTACGTGTATGAATGAGTGCGTTTCTGAGATGATTATAAACATAGTGATTCATCGTAATTTACTTCAATTATTCGTTACGATTGATAACGCAGATCGAATTTTCATTGCGCTAAAATAGATAAATAGCAATGAAATACTAAATTTATGCTATTATGAAATTATGGTGAAACTGCAACTGTGTGTCTGTAGTTGTCTATGTATGAGAGTGCATGTATATTCTTAAAATATATTAATCATTAAGATTTACATCACACAATCGCATCGAAAAAATTGTTGTAATCCAAGACGGTTATGTTTTCTATTTAATTTTTTCTTTTTTTTTTTACTTATTTCTTAGCATGCCAGTTAATTAATTCGTAATGTAAGTATAAGTCATGACATTATTATTATAATAAGGATAACGTTTCTTTGTCAAAAATTCTAGACAACTTTTTTCAATATTCTTTGATTGATTCCCACATTCGAGTAATTTCAAATTTACACCTTTTATAGGATCTCATTTTCGCGCATTTTATAATCTGCGTGCAATCAGAGCTAAATTACGACAAAATTATTGTCATATGTGATATCGTTTAATTTGGCCGTCTAGGCGATTTTTTAGAATATATTGTCGCCAAAATACAGAGTTCTAAATAGCTCTCCTTTTTTAAACATATCTCTCATGATCAAGCGAAAAATCAATAAAGCTGTCTTTACGAAATACAGTGACTGCCATTAGCAACGACATTATTAATAATTGCAGAAATTTATTCAATTTTAACTAAGGGATTCGATTATACTACTTTAAGCATTTATTAAGATGTGTACATATATAACTCGTTATACATATAAATTGTACAAAAAGCTATCCGACTGAAAATAAATGAAGCTAAAAGCAGATAGAGATACACCCAAGCCACTATCTTTAGCAATCCTAGAAACTTGAATTCGTTTCTGATGAGCAGATATTATTGACAGCGAGGATTAAATTGACGATGTAAAATATATTTCATAAATAGATAAAATTAGTTTAAATAAAAGCTAGGAGCACTAAGAGAGAGAATCGATACACATTTTTCTTCGTCTCGATTAAAAAATTTCTCGCAGAGAGAAAGAGAGAGAAAGAGATAGAGAAAAATGTGTAATTATTTTTTTTTTCGATTCATGGAATTTATCATGAAAAAAATATGTAAGATGTAAAACTTACGTGATTACAGTATAATTAATTATCCGTTATTATTATTCCCTGTGGAAAACTTCGAGCGTAAAGAAGTCACGATCTCGTTACTTAGGCGATTAAACGCGTTTGATCACGTGCACCGACACGTCCGGCGATTAATCGAGAACGCTCTAATCGCCCTAATTAATTTTCTTCAGAAAACTTTGTTCGCTAGTTAATTTTTCCTTCGAGAGGTGATAATATCTTTACGGAGCGGCTAAAAGACCACTTGAGTGACAGCCGTCTGTCGCTCTCGAGATGATCCTTATGTTTTCCAACCGTCATATTAATCGCGCGTCAACCGCCTTAATAGCGGAACAGTATTCGTAGCCGATTCAGAAACAGCTTCCTCGGCAATGGAACGACTTTGCACAATATATTGGCAGGTGCAGGAAAGTCGTTGCATTGTCGCTAACGTTGTTTGACGCAGCGAACGCATTATCGTAATCTATGTCCGCGCGACGCGAAGGGCAATGACGCCATAAGTGCACCGTCGACATCGTCGTCGTCGGCGACTTGTTCGTTGCACTTTATGTCGGGTTCAATAACATACGCGAATGACGCGGGCTCTTGAAGTAGATAGGTTCTATACAGCCGCGGGCGATATCTATGGTTCGCCTGTTCGTTGCTATGATTCCTCGCGGGATCGTTAAATATCGACGAGGGAGAATGCGCGCCCGCGGACGGAACTCTTCTCCCGCGGTCCCTCGACTGTGCCCGATCGATTATGTGCCTGCCGTCGCGTGAGAAATTTTTTAGTCTTTCTCTTCCCCGATACTCTTCCCCTTTCCCCTTTGTGTGGCGAACACGAGGGAATACCGCGCGATACTCTATAATTAAAGTCCATCGGATTTCGAGGAATTATAAAAACCCAAAGAGAGAGAAAAAGAGAAGGAGAAAAAAGGGTTTTCGGTTGAAACCGCAAAAGAATTGATTCCTGACGGGATAATATTGGGTCGATATCGGATAGATTGCTATATGTACATTTGACATTCGTCCGATCGAAAAAGACAAGAGAAACTCCTATTCAGGATATTACAACCTATATATTTAATCGTAGGTTGTTTGAAATTTTCCAATGCCAATCGTGGTAATTACGATAACAACGATAGTTTAATTTAAGTTGTCAATATATTTTATTTCATCTCTCGAGCGTAGAAATCATCTATATAATTTCAGTAAAGTTTCGATTTTCGATATTACATGATTTATAAAGAAATCTAATGTTTTATAGATGAAAAGCATTTTTTTATGTGTCATAGAATATCGAAATTTGTTATAAGATGTTATAAAATTAATTTTATTTTCTTTTCTTATCCCTGTAAAATATGCTTGAGCATATCACATTCAACTTTGATAACACTTGATATCATCGCATCGCAAAAGGTCAAAGAGACGCGAAAATGGGATATTTTTACAATTGAAGTTCCAAAGCTTCTCTTGTCGGTGCAGCGCGTCTGTGATTGGCACTTTGGTAATGCGGTTTACCTCATCGATTGGCTGCCATTGACCTCGGTGAAAAATCAAACTTTCATTGTCCGTGTAAGCCGCAACGCGTTCATGCATGAGGGCTCATTTATCACATTTCAAGCTAGGAAAATAAACTATCTCGCGAAAAGGGCAATCGATCTATGTGAAAATTATAGAGAACACTTCTTACGTACGAAATGTGATCATCAAATTTTCGATAAGGAAGAAATAATTTCAAATTGATCATAAATCATTCTTTATCAGAGAATTTTTCATCTAAATGTTACACGAAGAAATGTATATTTAAATAGAATGTAATTGTATATTGATAAAATGATCCAAGACGAAAATCAAACATCGTAAATTCAAACTCGTAATTTTAATATGGAATAGAGAGAATAAAAATGAAGAAATGCATATTAATAGATATAGAAAGGAAAATGCTAGTGATAATTATGTATTTAATTGCACGTTACAAGAATCATCAAATGTGAAAGGGAGAATAATGATCTTAATTAAATAATCGCGCATCCAGCCAAATGAAATAAAGCAGCGTCGAATTTTAACAGAGTCTCACACATGACGTTTAAAACATTTTATTTTTGACAAGCTGGCGATGTCACACTGAGAGATGCAGAATAATGTCGCGATAATCTCTAGATTGTTATCGGGAACATTTAATTAAAAGCATCAGGCTGGCGAAGCATGAAATTGAAATAGCGAGATTTCACTAACGAAGCGTATAACCGTGAATGCATAATTTCGCTAAGATATCGAGATACTTTCGCTCATTCAATATCGATGTTTTTATATATGTTTTTATCTAAGAGTTTTATAGAATATATTGTTACATTGTTGGATTCGTATCACTTCTACTAATTAAAGAACAAAGTTTCTGAAATTAACGAATATAATTAACTTATTATATTACGCGGTATTCTCACGAGCAATTCCTGATGACCTATTCAACGTCCCAACAGTATCGATGCTCAATCAATTTCCAATCTATTGATATAATTTCAGAGCTATCGATGTTTAATTATATTATTAAAAATGAAATAACACAATAGCACAAAAGCACACATTTAGAAAATCATTGCTTCAATTAACATTAATTATACAAATATTCTTTTTTTTCTCTATAACAAAAAATAACAAAAATAAAGTTATATTAATTTATATATAATTCAGAATTTAAAAAAAAAAATTAAAAACAAGATTGTGTAATAATAAGAAAAACTATACATGCGCGCATATTTTTGTTCGAAATATCATCCTTCACGTTCGATCGTCGAATCATCGAAGCAACAGTTCCCGGTTGCGGGGATCTTTTAATCGGATGGGGTGAGACAGACAGCCTGGATTGTCCGGTCCAGATGATAGCAGCCGCAAGTCAGTCAGTCAGTCTGTCAGTCGGTGGCGCTCCACGCGGTTCCACGCGACTCCACGCGACTCCACGCGACTCCACGCGACTCCACGCGACTCCACGCGACTCCACGCGACTCCACGCGACTCCACGCGACTCCACGCGACTCCACGCGACTCCACGCGACTCCACGCGACTCCACGCGACTCCACGCGACTCCACGCGACTCCACGCGACTCCACGCGACTCCACGCGACTCCTCGCGTGCGGCGTGAATGCGTGTCAGTCCGCATCGATCGGTGCGCGGATCGTGATCGTACGCTCGTGTGGATAACCGTTTATAAAAAATATACATGCGTGTATAATTGTTTGATCGGTTAATCGAAATCATCGCTCCTCTATTGAACGATAGTTACAAACTTTGTGCAAATTGCTAAACATCCGCGCGTACGTATGTATTTTTAGAATTGTTGCGCAAAGTAGGCGACGTATATTGTGTCACACCGGGTGAAATTTAAAAACGCGTAGCAAAGAATATTAATCGTGTTTGGATTACGATCGGCTTGACAAAAATTCTCGCCGAGAGCCGCTCGCGAAGTGTCGCGGATATAAAAATCGGCGAGCTATTGCGGAGAGACACGCGAGCTATGAGATTGTCTTAAAAGTTCACTCGAGGTCGTGACATTTCAAGGAAGATGCTCGTTAAGGATGACGGTGCACGCGACGTGATGTAAGAAGCGTCTGGATAATTTTTACGCGTCCTCGAAGAAAAATAAGAATCGTGAGCATCCTCGTAATACCTCAGGCGCGAAATGGTTTTCGCAGTATCTTAAAATATAGGGTGACGCCGCGAACGTATAGTTGAAGTATACAAGTGTCGGTGTAAAATTTCTGAAATCTGATACTAGAATGATGACAACAAAATTTTCGCGTATTTTTGGAATGGAAAGACATTTCAATAATATTAATATGAAAATAAAATTAAAATCATACAACATTTTAATTGATTTCATGGATAAATTATTATGGGGTGCATCCAGTCTTCCTAGTTTTTTAAGTTGTATATATTACTATACATCCTTTCACATCAGGATTTTTTATTAAAAAATAACGTTATATGTGTATGTTTTTTGTTTTATCAAAACAATGTTACTATATCATAAATTTTATTGCTATAACTTTGATTTGGAGTGATATGAAATTTATATGGAAATAGACCGGTGTATTTAGTTCATAGCGATAAACGAAACAATACATAGAGAAACTTCAAACGAAAAACCCGAACTGTAGATCGACGTGTTTCCATTTCTGGCGAATGGTTAATTCGTTGCTAATTCAATAAACCGATAAACTCGTGACAGCTCGTATTGCTCGATACTTCAACGTTTACTTTATCGTCTGTGCTGACAGAATGATTGTATAAAACCTGTCAATTATATTGTATCGGCTTTCGAAATAATCGATGCACGATCTTTATTCTGAAATTTTTCTCGCTATCGCCTGCAGTTAAATTATGAAATTATTTCTAAGAACAATAAGTATATTTTAAATCTCTTTTCGAATCCTTTCGAATAAATAGAATTTCGTGAATATATTTAAATATTGAATGAATATATATACAGAAAAAGATATTCATTTAACTAATAAAATATATTATAAACATAAAAATATATACATAGTACTCGAAATTTTTATTCGTCAATCTCAAAGAGACATCTCGTCGTAATTCGTATTACATGTATACGTGGAATACTTTAAAATATTTTATTATTACGAAAAATCGGGAGAGTGATTTTCACGTGGATAAGTTTCGCCACTTCATGTCTCGTGGGAACAGTAACCGACCGATTGAACGGTCGCGCGAATGATTTTGATGAAGGAAATTTGTTGACTTAGACCGTTTGCGTGAATACATCGATCAACGGTTACTCTTTGTCGCTGATATTTGTTCTCGACGATTTATTCTCGGGATACGAACGATTGTAGGCGGACAAGGATCGTTCGCACGGACACGATTGGTGTCCATGACAGGCACGTGGTGCGACGATACGTCGATTACGCCGTTAATTAGATTTACGGCAGGAAGCGAAGTCCTTTTGATAGCTGCGCATCTCGTTATCGCGAGGAAGATGGGCGGGAAAGTCGGTCTGATTTGCGGCAGCTGCTGGTCTGGCAAATACAGTACGTATAATATAATATATGCAATCTGCATTCTAATCACTCTTTAGACAATTTAATATGAGATAATCGTATAAAGGCTACCGATAAGTTTTCAAAATATGTGACCATTCTGTATATATGTATGATTCGGTATAAATGACAATCACAGCGAGAGATTGAGACTTTGGCGTATCGTATACCATGTGCATTATGTATGTCGCACCTTCCCTTCACTGTCGAGAATGTTATATCGAGAATGAAATATCGACACGAGAAAGTTAATGGTTTTACGTATGTTGCGTGTTATTGCTCGACGACGAGAAACTCGCAAGCTTCGACAGTGTACGGGTATATTTGAAGCAAGATAATTGAAATGGAATTACATTATTAGTTGCAATCGTGATATTTTGACACGTAATTTAATGCATTTAATTTGATACATTTAATTTAATTGAGGTTAATGCGATACACGATTTTCATCGATTTCATTTTACAGTCAGATCTACTATATATCAGATAGATTAGTATTATCTAATATGCCAAAAAGTCAGTGCGACAGAAAGCAAACCTGGAGCGCAATTTAATGTATCGCAAGAAAAGGCATCATTAAAAAAAAGAAAAAAAAACTGATTTTTTTCACGGATCTTTTTAATTCCAATTTTTTCGATTTTGCACGTTCGCTCGCGAGAGCTTGTTAATACGAGACATTCTTCGAATTCCAAAGACAGGCAAAGTTCAGTATTAAAACGTCCATCGTGGACGGCGAGATAATTTGCGAACTTCGATTAAATCACCGAACGAAACGAGGCGCGGCAAGGGACGACGAGCCGTTAATCCGCGAATAGTTAAAGGTGCCCGCGCGTATAAATCGGAGTCTAAGAATAATTTACGAGGCGACGCGTATCAGGGTCACCCGCGCAATCGGTGCCGCACAACAGAATGGTTTCTTTCCGCGAATGAGAGCCCGAGAGAAAGAAAACGTCAAGAGACCAAAATGTTAATCGCGTTCCAATGTCGAACCCATTCTGTCTCCTTCCCGAAAATTAAATTCGAAGCTGGTATCGATCGTTGCGAGAGGACCGTACGAAAGACCGTCGAAAAATCGGACGAGTGTACATTTCGGAACCCGGACTCCGGTCGTTTATCCGGCTACGCGCTGATCCTTCCCGATACACGGGGAGCATTCCTCTCGCCAACTACCGTTACTCGAGTACCGGCACTTTCGATCATTGAATCGCTGCGATCGTCGTACGCGAGGACACAGATGTTAAGATTCCATGTTAACTCTTGATATCACATTTATAGCTGTTGTTGAGTATTTATAGATACGGCTAAATATAGGCAAATACTCGGCTTAACGATCCGCGGTACCTTCTTGTATCTGCGAATTTAACAGGATACTTTTCACATCTGGGTGATTTTTGCGCGTCTTCTCGCGTATCTAAATAATTTGGATATCTTTAGGTGAAAATCATTACTCTAATTAGAAATTTTTCTCTCTATTTAGTGTGTGACTGTTAAATATTTGATTAAATCTCTCGCAAATTTGCATAAGCTTGTATTTTATATTTAGAATCATAAATTTATTATAAATCAAGTTTTTTCACATTATTTCCAATTTAAATGGCATACATTCGTTCTTAATCTGATCTCATCTGAGAACGAAAGTAACGGTGGCTATTTTCGGCCGATAATAACTTGATCGCAACCAATAACTTACATAATTAATTCTTGATAACAACACTCAACCAGTTTGATTAATTTTAGCAAATTATTTTTTTCAGGTCACTTTTAAATTATCTTTAATTTAAGAACCAAAGAGATACGACCATTAGATTATTTTGATGCGATTAAATTTGGCAGAGCTACATTTTTCATCGCTCAAGTGTTATTTTCTCAGAGAGAGAAATAAATGTTTTATCGATTGCTTCAGCAAATATTTCAACGCATTCACTTTAAAGCAACATGGTATTTCTCGCGTCCCGCTTTCAGTTTTTATCTCGAACGATTGTTGGCAACATCTGAGAAAGGTATGTCATTGATGAATAGATGGCCACGCGACGGAATCTTTTTGCCGGGCACGTCAATTTGACTGTGAACACGCGAACCATTAATGCAGTAGAGTTTAAAGCGCGATGCAGAACGCATGATTTTACTTCGTATAGATACCGTTACCTTAGTTACTCGCGTCCAATCCTTGCGTAATGCGTGTCAACATGTCGACGATTAGCGCGGAAATTTTTATCGATTTTTTGGAATATGAATTTGAAATATCTAAATTTTCTATCGATTTCTGTGTAAAACGCACGACTATTTAAAATGGATATATCTCTTTAGCATTTATTTTCGTCGAAAGATCTTAAAAAACTGGTGACACAATTCTGCGGACGTAGTAAGTAGACGACAGGAAGACGTATTTACACCTGCCATCGTCTGATCGCGATGTCGGAGAGACCGGGAAATTGAGAATCGATAAGAAGTTCTCCGCAACAACGTCGAAACACGAGGAAAAAGCGAACGGCCTAGTTTGTCGACCATTTGGATCACTCGTAGATTTCATGTTTGTCGACGTAGTCCCTTTTTCTACGCGATCGTTAACTGGATCGCTAACGGATATATCGACGCGTTCATCACGATGCTAAATTACATTTCCGCTTGGACGGTTAATCTTCGCGTGGCAAAAATATCTCTTCGTGTTCTCGATAAGAGATGGAGATGAGGGTTTTCTGTAGAATTAGCGGAGCGTCGTAACACACCGTTGATTCCACGTTTCTTGCGTAGTCGATTATTATACCTTCCGCTTTAACTATTACCGTCGAGAAAAACCGATATTTAATTCCATCTTTTTGGGTTTTCTCATTGAAAACCACGAGACCGCGTGTCGACGAGAAAAACTAAGACTGAACTTTATCGATCGGCAGCCATGACGCGCGTTACCTTCCGGTCATGTCTCAGTTAACGACCTTTTGCGGCCCGTTCATAAAATTATAAAGAACGCCCTCAACTCGTAAATGCATCGGTCAGTGTGCGACAATTTTTGCGCTTTGAGTTTACGCTGTCGGCAAAAAGCGTCATTAGACGCTCTGCAACTCCCGGCTGTATAAACTCCGAGTCTTTTCCACATAGATCGTTTTCTTACGACAATTTCCTATCGCGATCCTAATTTCTATTCGCGTTAACTCGCAAACATTTTTGCGCAAGCCGAGGAAAACGATATCGCTATTGCAAAACCTACGATAGCAAGCTACAATACTAATTTCATCATTGCGTGTCCCTCGATGCGGAATTTACATCGCAATAGAGATTTGATGGCAATTTACGCGAAAGAATATATTTAATCGACATTTGATAATATTAATTTTCTTTATTAAAGAGCGATATAGGGTCGGTATTACGAACGATGATTGCGACAATCATCCACTGGTTCGACGAGTTCTTTTTAATTCAGAACGCACGCGCTTTATTCCGCTATTACATCTCGTATTCACGTTCTCGTTTCTCTATAGACATACATAAAAAAGGTCATCGTTCGTATTACATGGCTGTTAATAAAATGAATTCCTAGTCAGCTCGCGTACTTCGTTTAAAGTTCACGATGTACCTCGAACCTTGAGGTACTCGGTCGAAGAGACAAAGCGACGATACCGAGTCGTTTGACCTACTTGATCACTACAGATCCCGTTACTCGACGTCGAGTCGACACTCGTGCCGGTGCCATAGTGTGGCCACTTGCTACGATAATCATAGTGGCAAGATTGCGGTGGACCGTTGCGCGCGGGCTTGGAGAGACGAGGACGACGAGAGGTTCAAACGCGGGAGATCAATCCGCACGGGAATCACATTGCGGCGAACCCAAGTTTGCAGTAGTTGCATTGTTTCAACGCGATTAATCCGCAAGTTTTATCAAATTGTTCCTTTGTATAAAAGATGGCGTACAATTTCATCAACAACGGATATAGCATTTATTTTTATTAACTTACGTATATTTTCTTTTCGCGTTATTGTTTAGAGATAAATGCAAATCATTCGTGCGAGTTATCGTTGGTGAAATCAGGTAATGGATAAAGTAATAAGTTGACAAAAATTTCACGATTAAAAGATATTACGAATAATTGTGAAAATTATAGTCGTGAAAATTTCCTTTACTCTCAAATCATAAAATGATGGCTATTCCGATTCCCAGGTATTTATTTGACAAGATGAAGACAAGCCTAACCATAACGGGCTATCGAAAGACATTATCAATGATATTTAATATTTTCTCTTGTATTCAATTGTCGATTTATTATATTTCCAATGCAGATTTCTTAAATTTAATTAGAATCGGACCTGAATAAATAAATAAATTATTTTCGCAAGTTTTTCAGATGAATTACGTCTCACGGACAAAGCTCAATATTTCTTTTCGTTTTAGTTGTCGCTACTTTTTTCACGGCAATGCTCTAACAGAGACGTACGACGGTACGATCCTATTTTATATGTTGCGGTGAGGATATCGCGCGAGGATACGGATAAAGTACCACACGAGAAAACAAGCGCGCGCTCGAGAAATTCCACGGGGGTGTAAAATATTTATTACGCCCGGGCACACGCTACACACCGCGCCCCGTCGTTTCTTCGTCTTTCTTTTTCGATTCATCGTAATAATGGCGGGAAAGCGAGAAGAGGACAGCCGCGTGCGCGGAGGTAACGGTCCGCGTGTACGTCGGGGAAGAAAAAGAAAAATCAACACCCTTGTCCGACCGTAACAGCAACAGGTCGAGGACGATACAAATGACCGTGGGAGTACGTTCCCGCCGCTGCCACAATCTATTTCTGTTTGCCTATCCAGCATCCTTCCAGATTCGCACGCGCTTGCTTACCTTCACCGCTGTACGATTCAGCACGATGCGTGATAAGAAATTCGGACGGTGGACAATATGTTGTTTCGCGCAAAGTCATCTTTTTTAATTTTCCTTTATCTATATATATATAATTTGGGACAGAATTCTTCTTTATTAACTTTGTGTCATATAATACAGAAAATATATTTAAAAAATTAATATAGAAATCTATACAAAATGCACATACATATGTATAAAGATATGTGACACATAAATAGATATCGAAAATTTGAAAGAGTAATTCCGGGAAAAAAATTAAAGTATAATTTGCAAAGCGAAATATAATTTATTAAATATAATTGATAAAAATTCAGTAGATTAATTACCGAAACACATGTGATATTGAGATTAGCTAAAGCTGCTGATAAATATGCTATTCGAAAATAAAGTAAAGCCAAACGATCTTATTAAATAAATTTGTAAATTGGTCAATCGTAAATAGAGCTGTGTCGACTTGCCGTCGTGTTCCGTTGTCATCGATTGTTGCATGATTGTGCGAATTTTATTAACCGCTCTCAAACGAAGGAATCACCCTTTTCTCATAATCCCCCGAACGATTCAATGCCAGATTCGATCCGGGAAGACGATACCCGCGCCCTTCCAGACCCGACGCTCATCCTCGTTTCACCGACCCTTTGACGCCTCTTCCGGCGTCGCGACGCCAGCCATTAAATCCCCATAGAAAGCTCCCCAATCCCCATCCTTCCCCTTGTCGCCTTTTGGGATATTCGAGGTGAACAACCTCTGCTTTAATCCCCGTGCATTTCGCACGGAAATTCCATAGAGCGCCCTTATCCTCCCGCTTTTCCCTTTCTACCTCGTGAAAGCGTAATTTCGCAGCTTAGACCTCCTTTCAATTTGAAACGCTTCGCGGAATCGTCTCGTTTCATATCTACAATTCATATAATTTATAGTAGTTTCGTATTACTGAATATTATAATAAAGATGGAAAGACGAGAGATTCGTCGCCGACTCGAAATACGCGAGAAAATTCGCGGACACCCCGTATGCGAATAACGGCTCTCGTTTGCGCACCTTGATCTCTTCTGCGCTCGGTGCCAAGTGGTACACTTATATTTACGTACGTGCGTGCAAAACGCAAAAGATGAAATCGATGCCTTGAATTTTTTAGCTCCGTTTCTATTTCAAAATTTCATATATTTCCAAATTTTGTGCTATACAAACTTGTTAATTGTAATTCATACGAATTCCATCTGATTTAATAAAGTCGGTGCGAAATTTGCATAATTTTCTCGTATTACAAGTTTATAATGCCGTAAAACGCGCAAGATCCGCTCTTCTAAAACAGTGAAATTACGTAATCCAATCCATTATACGGTCTAATGTTTCCCGTGCGACTTTTGCAAAGGCCCAACCGGCACATACGCGTTAAATTTGAAGTTTTATATATCACATTGACTTTTATGGGTTTAACTACATCCGCGAGAAATGTGGAATATTAGTGCAAGTATTATCAGCGATTGTGATTGCACGAAAATATCAATTATAAATTATTTCCCTCTTCTCTTGTTTCCGATTATCTATGTATTTTTGATGTACCGCGCACGCGTTGTTGAATATTCCAAATGGTTATACAACTCGCATTGTACGAGAACAGTTCGAAATATAATTTAGTTTGAATATAATTTAATCTTGGAAAAACTTATCGTAATTATATTATACAATAGAAAGAAAGATGAACGTGACTGTTATTATATAAAAGAAAGAAACTATTAGAAAAATATTTTCTTAAGGATGCTCTGAATGTAAGATTGCATTGGCGATATTTCACTGTTAACATACAATTTACAAATCAAAGCTGCTGTCGTTTTTATCGCCGACTCTGATCGGAAAAGATTCTTGAATTTTGTCGTTAAAATAACGCAAAGTTGAAAGAAATTGATTGGCTTTCAATTTTAAATAGTTGAAAATATTACGTTTGAGAAATATCTTAAATGTATCAGATATATAATAAAATTATTTTTATCATATTTATTCGCGCGTGTAAATAGTAATAATTTAGTAATAACGGAGATAAACCTGACGAGAGAAGAAAAATTAATTTAAGTCAATTTTTACGCTGCAACATTCTTTGACGGATGTGCAGGACTCATTGAAATCGCTGACGATGCCAATCGATCGTCCATCCGCATTCCGATCGCGAAGGCCAGGAAATTGGAAACACGATTACGCAAGGAAAAAAAGAAGAAGTAGTCGAATCTCGATTCGAATCGCGCGACACACGTCGCGGCTGGTTATCGATACGTATGTCAATCTGTTCGCGTGCGCGAATTTGCGACGATGAATTCGCGCAAATCACCGGTATCCCGGATGCGTCGTCACGCATTCCACATCTCCGCAGTCACATACGAATCCGATTGTCCATGGTCGGTCAATATAATACAATATAATGGCGCTCCCTAGAGAGCATCCGCGCAAATTCGAGTTTCACGGACCGAGTCGAAAAGTTTTGCGAAGAAACTTGGTGCACCTGATCACGTCCATAAAGGTGAAAAATGTTATATGGTACATAGATATTCCTGAAAGATTACATACATATATATAGGAATACGCACACACGTGGTACAAAATGTGGAATATATCGTTCGCCTATAATTTCGTAGGCAAGAAATGCGAAAACTGATTGTTGCTACAAGGCGGATTATCGTTGATCCATTAAAGTATGTCAAAATAGAATTGCAATAAAAATAACTTTGTAGAAGAAATAAATTTGAGGAGTATCATGGAACAAAATTATAAAGAAATAATCAGCTACAATTTTTGATTATTTACACAGAGACTCTCTCCTGAAATCCTTTATTGCTCTGATGCGATGGTATGCTCGTTAATAAAGTTACTGCATAAGTTAATAAAGGTACTACATAAGTTAAATATTACGTAATAATATTTTATGCATAATAAGAGTTTCATTTCAGCTTTATTGCTCATGAATTTCTCAATTGCATAGCCGAGATCGTGACAGGTTAAGATGGAAAATTCTATAAATATCGCGTTAAGATCTATTTACTTGAAAACTATATATATATATATATGTATAATACATAAGGATGCGATATATATTCAGAAACTTTCGCATATTCCTGCTTCTACGTAAACTAGTTTACAAACTTATGCTCGGCAACAAATATAAATTTTTGAATTATGTGAAATATAAAAAGATTCTGCATTAATTAAAATGCGATTTGATTGGGAGAATGGAATTTCAACGAGAGCGCGATGTCTTTATCACGTTCACATGGAAGATGAGAGGGGGTGGGAGAGGGGGTGGGGGTAGGTGAGAGGCTGCGCGCTATCGCGGTCCATACATTCTGCAGATTGAATAGCGCCTATTATGCGTAAAGTGCGAGAGAGGAGTTTCCTGCTGCGCCCATATGGCATCGCGCCGAGTCGTTTGCATTCCCAACGTCAGTTTGAGCGTGAATGCCAGTTTAAGCGTGAACAATCGCGAGGCCGCACGACAGATATTACGCCGATTCCGATGGTCCATCGGATCCGCGGCGAACGCGGATGTAGCAGCCGCCGTCGATTCGCGCGTCGCGAATCTCGACGAGTCCGCGAGAGATGATTCCCCATGCATTCCGCAACGATCCAATAATTCCGAGCGATTGCCGCCGATTTCCCAGTCACGGTCGACGATCAACGACTACCATTTAATTTCCATCTATTCCGGGAAACCTGTTCGCGCAAACCTCCCGTTAGACACCCGCTCGTTACGAGGCAACGCGAGAAAAAGAAAAGGAAATTGGTTCGATGCGTAACGTCGTGGAGCCCGTCCCTAAGCGCAATCCAGGGCTTTGCGTAATCGCGCTGGCCTGCTTTCGGATACGTCGACTTAATTGCGCGCGATAAATTGTCCTTTCCTTCTCTCCCTCTCGCTCCGTCTCGTCGGCCTGTTCTCAAACGCGGTGGTCTACCATCGTTCTCAAGCATTGCACACTTCCGTTCTATCTCTCGTTCTGTCTATTCTGTCCCATACCATTCCCATAATGCATCCGGCAATTGATCCGGATGAATCTGCTAGCGTGAGACTCGATTAAATTTGGACCTATAGAATGGAGATTATTTTATACACCTAGATTTAGTTTGTTTTAGATTTGAAAATGAAAAATATAAAGTTGAGATTATATAAAACTTACGAAATAATTTTGCGAGGAAGCAAATATCGAATAAAAATTTTTTTAATTAAATTATTTTCTTAAATATTGGCTAGTTTTAAAATTTCTTTACTGCGATGCAAAGTTATTATTTTACAGAGGAGAAATAGTCTCATGTGAATTTAGTTTGGTACTAACTGCACTCTACGCTGTGCGAATCTCCCAGTGCATTTGGTTCGATTCGAACTTAAATAATTGATTGTAAAATCTTAACGAAGCGTACACATCGTTAACTCGTAACGGCTGGCTCGAGAGAACGAACTACGATCTACGAAAGATTCTTACTCAATCTAATATCCATTCTGGTATCTCATATATTTTTCCCATCTTTCCCATTCAAGCGAGACAAACGGAATTTCCTGAACAGATTCGATTATCGATTCGTCGCGATCCAGAGAATATTTATGCGATCTCACCGCATACATACGCAATTATCATAAATATATCTCGTATGAAAATTTGCAATCTTTGAGAATGACTCGTGGAAAGTAAAAAAAAATCGCATTACATATAAAACTTAGTCGAAAAATAAAGAATTTTATATTAATTTATGAATTTTAAGACTAAGTGACGGATAAAAATAAATACACACATGCGATAATATTAAAATAAATGCATTGCCTCGAGCAATCGAATCGCCACATGTCTTATTATTTCATGATCATAAATTTAGACACCTCCGCGTGTCTTCGAATGGAGATGCAAAGAATTCGAGATACGATTTTCACGAGCATGAACATTTTTTTTTTCTCGCAGCATCCGGCTCAGGATCTGTGATAGGAAGAGATCCTCTTCCGCCTAGGGCCGTCAGCACGTCTCATCTGCCTCAAAGAACGCTGACTCAACCGCCGACGGCGGTGTCCACACTTCCGTTACCGAGAAGCAGTGCCGGCAGCGGACATCGGCAGCCGCCGCTTCCGCTCCATCGCTCGACTCCACAGCAGCAACCATCTATGAGGCAGCTGGATGGCGAGACCACCGCTCAGATGCTGAGGGTCGTCAGTAATGGCGACATCGTCAAGGGTCCCGGCATGTAAGTAGACACAACTCTCCCTCTCCATCGGTATTTCTACAACAAAGTTTCAGGACACTCCACAATTAAACCGTTTCTATCAAGCTCCATAATAGGGAAACTTATTAGCGAACGCGGACTAGACTGTCTGTCTAGTTATGGTTCGCGAGTTGCTCGGCTGTTTAGCTACTTTGAGATGGTGAATAGATAGGAATATTATGCGACAAGCAGTTAAATATCGATACCTTACAGATATCGAATTTGAAAAAAAATTTGGCTAAAAATGATTCTAGTATCAAAGCGCGTAATCATCACGTTGCAGATATTTCAGCATTTCTCATTTATTGTGCCACAAACCGCGATAAAATTGTTCGGCTAGTATGTCGAAATGCAAAATGTGGAAATGAGTTAATCGCCATAAAAGTCCATGGCGCGTGTTTCCATCCAAACACAGAACGATTAGCTCTCTCTCTCTCTCTCTCTCTATCGCCTTATTTAGCCGTAACTCATTACCTTGCGTTCATTTGGTCGCTGCTTAATTACTCGCCGTTGTTATCGCAAACAACAATGCGTCGTTAGTTTCGTATGTAATGCACATCTACTAAATTTCCCGTGTGTTCTTGACAACTGATAGCCGAGCTTATGTAATATCGCAATTGCACCAATTAAACCGAACTCGTACGAAGGACATAGCAATGTCATAATTAAACGAAAACTGTTTTCAAGGTTCGCCGAACTTTATTATTATTCTTTTTGTCAACTAAACCACATCACCTTGATATAATATAATTTGACTGTCACAATTATTGTAATTTTTCTATAATTAATTTGCAAAGCTTTTGAAATGTTATAGCGATCTATGCGTTAGAAAATAATGCGCGTGTTAAATGAGAATTGTAAAATATAAATTCGAGAATTGCCAATATCTAATTGATATATTCGGTAGCTCCGAGTTAGTGGCAATCCACAGAAAAAGTTTAAGCTTTGCAGGACATGATTTGGAAGCCACTGTCTCACAGAGCGTTTCTTCTCAACTTTAAGAATTTAATCCTCTTCCTCTTAATCCTCATATTTTTCTCTGCGCTAGGACGTTTTATGGTGTTTCAAACGCGACCTTCTACGAATCGATCCACATTGACCCGCTCGTCAAATTTCAGGGTTACCGGGAACGAGATGAGAGACCTGAGGTTAGCGTCACCGAGCGGTCATTCCACTCAGCGATTGATCAGCCCGGTCGGACATTTGCGGGTCGCTTCGTTAAACGATCATCGTGTTTCCAGTCCCAGCGACAGCGAAATATATGTGCATAGTCCAAGTAAGTTCTGCTCTCTACTTTTGTAAATCCTAATTTACCACAGTACTGCCTCGATACTTTCGCGGTTTTTATAGACAATCTCTCTCGATGAACCGACCGGTGTAACGGCGAAACTATTAATCACCCGTGGCAACTTTGTCGATCCGGGAAATCCGGCTTTATGAAGGAAAACTTCAACTTTTATCGCGGACTCGAAGATGGTTAAGGCGCAATTAATATATTGTTGGTCGTAATATGAGTTAGGATAACTTTCGCGATGGTAAATTTGCCGGAAAATAGTTACGACGTTGCATTCGAATGTCATCTCCGAATGAATAGTCCACAATCCATCCTTTCGTATAAAGCATATAAAAATGTATCGTTAATAAACATTAATTAATAACGTCAGACAATGCCAAAATATATAACGCCTATATTATTTACGAAATGATTACTCAACGTACGAGATACCTCATGCTATGCGGAATTAATAGCTTTCTAGGGGCGCTAATTAATCAATTTTTTTCAAGGTATTCCTGACAAGTCCTTCCACAATTTCTCAAATAATAATTCTTTTAATTTTACAGTATAAATTTATGGCACGAATATATCGGAAAAATATTACAATGATCGCGATAGCTTTCTCACAAATTTTTGAAAGTAAATTTCTATTCAATAATACTCATAAATTGAATTAGAAAATAATATAAATATTCGACAAAATTAATTTTACTTTTCTTAATTTTACTTTGCTATATTTCTTTAATTACAATGGCAAATACTCATCTCTGAATATTCAATGTCAAACTAATCCGACTTGTCTGGAACATTCGGTTCGTGCAAACTTAAGAGTGATGAACAGAGTCTCGCTTTCGGATATGAACGATTAATACTCGCGAGATTAAGCGGTGATTTAGCATCTGCTCTGAATCGCGAAATTGCCGAACTGTCTAAAAAACATATAAATTTAGATGGAGAATTTTAGCGAGCGACCGGGTTAATTATCCGAGAATCCCTTGTGCAGCGTTGTTTCGATAAAGTATATGCGTATGTGCCGCCCGCCGTCTAATGCATAACGCGGAATAATGAAAATCCCGTGTGCTTTCGATGCCCCGCCTCACTACGTAAGGGTACGCGTAATCGATATCAGGCTTTAGGAAATTTACCTCGAAAACATACGGATTGAGATTATGCAATATCATTACGTGAATATTACGTTGCAGTTTCTCAATGGAAGGAAAAAGGTCAGAGCTCTCTCTGCAGCATCTCTTTTTCTGCAACGCGATGAATATTTTAAATAAATTTTATTTGTATGATTTTAATTTAATCGTTTTCTTCCCTCTTCAGATCCGAGCAGTCGTAATATTTTGGCACTGATGGTACGACGTGATATTAAGAAAATTGTAAGAATAACTTTATCGTGTGCGAACACAGATGTGGTGGATAGCTCTTGGCAAATGCTATCCTCAAGAAGAATGCAGGAAATGTCTCTCGCTTGCAATCTAAATGCCACGGTTCACCAAGAATTTTCTTGGTATGCAATTCGATTGTATCTGTACAAATACAATGGCTGCGCAATATTCTGCGTTAAACGAAAATCTGTGCTTTTCTATTTTACGATGTGCGTCCTATGATCGCAGTTGCGGGATATTTTTGCAGACATGTGATTTAGGGCATTTCAGATCCATCATCGTTTAGTCCAACTACAAATAGCAGAATTAAAAAAAAAATGTATAATAATTGTTTCAAAGCTTAATAATTCTTTGAAATTGTAAGATATCAAAAAATATTATGGCAGGTTAATTTCAATGATTTCTGATATGCAAACTCTTGTTTTCCAAATATAGGTTTCAGCAAAAATTAATCCAAAATTTTTAATTACTACAGATTTTTTTAAATGTTAATTTAAAAAAGAACTCATTTTTCATTTTCGAAACTCGTGATTGAAAACGCTTGGTATTATGTTTGTGATATTCTGAATATATAACGAATATAATGAGAGAAGAAATTGTTCTAACAATTCTGACGCTTTGAAGCGCAGGTAAGTACAAACGACTATCATCAACGTGATTAAAGAGAAAGTCAATCTGTTCGTTCGTTATTAAAATCTTTTTCTTCGAATGTAAGCCCGCGAGCATAGAGAAAGAAATCTTTAGAAATATCAAGGATTCCTATATTTCCGGCCTCGTATATCCTTTCGCTCGTTACGATACTCTCAGAAATACGCGACTTCCTCTCAGCATTCGTTTCCTGCGCGCGGCTTTCTCTGACGCAAGGAACGTTGTATCTCAGGCAGGACCGTAACTTTTACCTTTTTTTCTGCTCACAGGCGAGAGAAAAATGATGAGCTCGATCGGCAGGGAGGTCGATCGAGGAGGTACAACGACGACGACAGGGCAGAGACAAAACCAGCAACGGATGCGTGCGGATTGTAGTGAACTGCTGCATAAAAGGGTGAGCGAACATGAGTTGTCTTTATTTATTAACGCCTTGACGCGAGGCCTATTTGCGATTCGATTGGCATGGCAGAAAGCATGATGGATGGAGAGAGGAGATTCGCGCATTCCATATTCGCGGCATCGATCGTGCGACCGTCGTGCGCGAGAATTAACCGCGCCGTCGTCGCGGTGATCGGTCACCGCAAACGGCAAATTTATAGCTGAAGAATGGGTTTCGTAAAAATGTCGTATTGTTTAGCGATAGCGCATTCGCGATCGGCGTTCAATTCCACAAGAAAATCCACGCAAGCAGGTTTTGCGAACCTGCGGGCAGCATTCTCGCGCGAGATCTCTCCTCCCGACTCTCGCGTTTCTCGAAAATATATTACGTATATACATATACGCGTTATAGTTAGTTTTCGCGATGGAAAATTTATCGTTTACGCGATGCAAAGAGCTCGCGAATTTTCCTGATTTATATTATAATACAATGCCAGAGTGCGCGTGTTGTCGCGTCCCGAAGTCGAATTAGTGGAATCGAATGGCGAATTCTCTCGCAGGTTGTTGCACGATCGATCGTTTTACTGCTTTATCTATAATTGTCTCTTTTGTCCATATCACGCAAACATACACGTTGCCTGTTTTACTGACGCGATGTAGTCTGCATATCATCGTCGCAGCATGTAAATTCCATTAGCTCAATTAATTAAAATGTTGTCTCGAAAGAGAGAGAGAGAGAGAGAGAGAGAGGGGGAGAAAGAGAGACCGTAACACTTTCGAACATTATATACATGAGCCATAGGTACATACGATTCGACGTGAATGATATTGATAACACCGGATCGTGCACAATAAATGCGAAACAAATTTCCATTTAAATGCTTTGACTTTCCAAAGCGGAAAACTATGGCCGATGAGTATCTCATAATTTATGGATAAAACCATATCAAGCTATGTCGTATATTCGAGAGTGAATGTATATGGTTCATATAATTATTATTTCATTATATGGAATAGATTATAATTGTGGGATAGATAAAGTGTAAATACGGTTTGGAAGCCGAGCAAAACTCTAATGAGGACCTCTTCATTTATTCTCGCGATCGCATCTAAATAGCGGTGAATCTAATCGAGCTATACGATTAAGGCTTTACACGTGTACCTTTGACTTCTTACAGTCGCTTCTTTAGTATGCAGCAAGTATAGCGTCGGACGATCGTAAAATTCTAAGCGCGGCTCGAGGAGTTTGCGCTACAAACAATCCTGTTAGACAGCATTCTTTAGAGACGATTTCATCGCGGATACTCCTCAAGCCCGACCGCGATCGAGAATCGGATTTTTCACCTCGTAAAGGAAAATTTGGACGGAAACACATTTTTTTAAAGATGAATTAAGAAGAATTTATCTCGAACGCGCAGTATACGAAGAGGCAAGAAAGTAACGTTCCAAGTGTCGTCGTCCTGGCGCCATTACTACATACAATGGACAGCGGTGAAGAGCGGCAAGAGGACCAGGACGAAGGAGGAGTGAACGAGAGAGAAAGAAATAGAAGAAGCGCAAAGAGCGATGGAGAGACGATGAAGAAAAAGAAAACCGAGAAAGGGACAGGGTCCAGGGTCGATCCTGCATACGGTCAGCACCGGTCAGCAAGGGCACCGTGCCAAGAAACTTCAAACCTTAAGCTTCATACACAATGAATATCTCTAACGACAACAGAAATGAATGGAACAAGCTTGAAAATTCAATTTATTTGCATCTCGAGTTTTAAATCTTAATCTTCGTCGACCACCGCATTCTGGCGATCGTATTACTCCTAAAAATATTTGTCGCGAAACGTCGTTTCTTCTCATCCACAATCCATCTTGGACCACAGGCAATTTTCCCGCGTAAACTGACACCCTACATCTTGCGAACGCATCAACCGCGTAATATTTCTGCAGGACGTACATGTACGAATGATATCCATTACCACGTAAATCTCGTGGATTCGTCCCGGTCGCCGTCGTCCCGGTGGATCGTAGAACGTCGATAAAGGAGAAGACTCGCGCGAATAAAAGCGTCGCAACGAGCTCAGAAGAAGCGAGAGGAAGAAGAGAAGAAGCAGCAACAGCAACTCGGAACTTTTGTCGGCGAGCATACCCGCGTGTGGTCGAGGGGCAGTCGGGGCCCTTCGGGGGGGGCAAAAGGTACAAAACGTCAAGCATCGGACGAACCCGGCAAGGCGGCAATGCGCACACTATGCAGCCGGCCAGTCGGTCGGTCGCTCGGCGAAGCCGATCGGACCCGGGCACGACGCCAGTCGGACACCAGTCTGTCCAAGTCCTCCTTGCGCTCCTCCGCGACGCTCAACCCGCGCCATCCCGTTCGTCGCTTCGATGCGAGACGCAAGCTTGCGGTGGAAATTTTTTCATTTTCTACACAAACTGGAGCATCCCCTCTACCCCTTCGCTCTCCTGGCTGTTCCGTGAGACAGACGCCGGGACTTCCACGAGTTCAGGTAAAACGTTAAATGGAATGGAATGGAATGGAATGGAAGATTCGAGACGCGACAGGCGCTTGCTTGCGTGGGAGAGATGCGATTAAGTAGCTGTTCGATGTATTTACTTGAAATTGAAGAATTAAGATTAGAAAAGATGAATGTACGGCTTTCGGAGATTGCGCGTTTAATACAGATGTCCAGAGATATTAAAAATATTATATATGGATTTTTTTATTAAGCTTGTAAATTCCGCGAATTAATTTGATTTGTACAAATACGAATAATATTTTCAATGTAGAACAAATTCTTTTGCGCCAACATCTCTCATAAAGGGAGAAACCCATAAAGTTACATTTATAATTTGATATATTTTAATATTTTTACGTAAAAGTATGAAAAATCAAAATCTATTGATATCAATATAAAATATGAATGCGTCTGATTCGGATATATTAAAAATTCGCTGGCTTTTTGTAAAATTTTGCAAATCTCTATATTTTCTATTTAACGAAAGATTGTTCTAAGCAAAGGTGAGCGTGCCTTTCCTTCTTGTGATGCGATTGTCGTGCGGACATGTTGATGTATTTTAGTGCGAGGTGAAAAGGGATTCCGGATTCGCTGAGCGATCGTTTCTCGCAAGGGAATGCTTCCGATCTCGCAGGAATCTTGCGAATACAGATCAAGATTATATGACCTCGAAGACAGCAAAGATTGACGGAGATTCCAATAGGAATGCGAGAAACGGGCGAGTTACTCTGTGGAATTTGTTCGTTAAAGTAAGGAAGGTGTATTTTCGTTTGTGCGAAGAAAACTATCGATCGATGCTTCGATTGCTTCGGATTTCATTCGTGCACCATTCACCGAATGAAATTTGCCGTTTCCTTCGCCGCAATGTTACGTGCAGCGAGCCTCGGCGTCACCTGTATCTGTTCGCGCTCGTCTGTATTGGTATGTCGATGAGAATTTTTACTTCCTCTCGGGCTCGTCCTCCGGTAAGAGAGTCTCGTATTATTAGAAAATTGGAAAGTAATAGAAAACTACGCGACGCACGCCCCGTTTTTCCTCGATTTTCCAAGACCTTTAAGAATCATACGCAAAGGAACTGACACACGAGAAATATAATCAATTTGATCAATTTGGCTCGAAGCTTCAAAATGACTTCAAAATGAAACGTATATACAGTCATCCGAATCTTATTTTTGAACATGAACGAAAATGTAAAAGAGGAAGAATTATCGTAAAAATAATTATTGTTTAATTTAAATTCTTGCGCGATATGACGTTTCCTTATTAAATAATGTAATTTCAAACTGAAGAAAAAAGAAAAATATTTTTATTATTACTCTGTTGTTAGTTAGTGAGTTTAGTTAAGATTTTGCGTTGCTGAAAAAAAAAAATTTTTGCTGTCGACTTGTGCGTTGCGTCTCTTTTATACACAATTATTAATGTATCACCATGTTCGTGGATTCATGCTTAAAGAATCGAGGTTTCTGCCCCGAAATAACATGGACTACATGGAGAATGGTTTTTGCCTTTTGGAGCGACATGAGGGATTACGCCTTCTACCGTTGGTTACCATGTAACTCTGCGCTTTAATTGATTAAGACTCTTTCTGTATACCGTTTATATTGTTGAGTTTAGTATTATTTGCGCTGATAATGGCCAAAAAAAGGGCCGAAACGTCCGCCTTTCGCGAATCATGTAATTAAAGAAATTCTCTAATTTCTTAATTTATTTTTTAATTTAAATTCTTGCGCGATATAACGTTTCCTTATTAAATAATGTAATTTCAAACTGAAGAAAAAAGAAAAATATTTTTGTACGAGATATTCTCTCGCGCGGTCTAAATAATATCTTCGGATTTTATAAATGACTGGCGGAATAATGCCGGGATATAAATAACATTGTTTTACGTAAATGCTGGTGAATATTCGAGCGAATGAGCAGTGCAGTTATTCGTAAATTGATAGGGCATATATCACTTATTATTAATTTTATTTATTTATTTATTACTCTATCTCATATAATACTCAAATGATAAACAAATTACTTTGACGTTAATTATTATTTCGACAATGTTTATATATAGTGCATGGTGTTCCACTTTACGTCCTATCATGGCTTTCATGGCTTTCAGCCATATTACAGGAGGTCGAGTATATCCCCTCGCTTCGTCTCTCGAGCTACCACAAATTCAACCGTAAGAGCCATTAAAACGTAGCGGTTTTGGAACACGATGAATGTAAAATTCGAACAGACGGATAGATCGGCTAAACGGTAATCTTCGTCCTGCGCTGTCACCGAGAAATTCTGTGCAGTTAAAAATTTTGTATACGGTCTCTCGCATAGGCACAATCAGCATAAAACCACTAGCAGAAATTTCAATACAGACTACCTAATTCGGGCTGATGCGGCTCACCGCGGATTCTCTATTTTCCGCATTTATGCGGAATTTGTTCCACGCAAAAGCTAGTTTACATAGTTTTATCAGTTTCGACTCGCGAAACCGGACGCGCGCGCGCGGTCGAATATCTGTATATCTCGTGTGCGCTTGTAATTTAATTCCTCTCTGTACTCCATTCTCGGGCTATAGGATTTAGTAGGTATTGCATCATAAATTGTCGTAACAACATTGCTTTTAGGCAAGTTTAAAAAATACATCCATGGTAAAACGGGGGAAAGGTATTGTGCATATTCTGAAAGATCTCACTGAATCGAATAATTTACAACTAGCGAGCTATATAATATCTTATTGCTGTGAGTTTGTGTTGATGCAGCTGTTGTGACATTAATATTATATATATATATATTAACTTGCGCTCTTAATAATATTTTCTCCTCCCCCATGCCAATCAAATCTGCATGCTAGTATATTTCGCGAATAATAATCGCGATCAGAGTAATCTCTCAATCGTCTCTTTTTAGTATTTTCTTTCTTTTTTCTGTAATTAATTATAACGCGTATATTTTCGTGTCGGGTGAGATTCCTCGAGAAATCCCCAGTTACGGCATCAATGTAATACAATTCCGTATGTCACAGCTCGATTACCTGCGCGATTGTTTGTGCGTGTGGCTAACAGACAATTGCATGCCTCGACAGAGTAACGTCAACAGTTCCCTGAGAGCGGACGCCGGCGGCAGGCAGGTGACACAGATTGGCGCATCCGGGTTGGTGCGAGTCTCCGCCGGCGAGCTTCTCGGCAGGACCCACGAAGAACTGGTGCTGCTGCTAATCCAATTGCGACGTCAGAACGCGACGGTCCTCAAGGCGATGGAGACGTGTCATATGGAGATCGAGGCGCAGGTCCGAAGAGAATTTTATACGCGCAATTTCGCACGAAATTTTCACAGTAATTCGATTATCCACCCGGACGATGATGATGACAGTGTGGTGAATCGTAGGCTCGTATTTGGCCCGTCTGTGGACAATGAGGATGCCGGTCGGTTCCTCGAGCTCGAGGAACGCTGGGCATTTAAACGATCGCTTTAACGTTAGAGAGAAAGTGATGATTCGCTTTGTGATGGACGACCGTGCAGTTTGACGAGATCTTTCAGAATGTGTTTGAATTAGATCGATGCAGATTGCGAATCTACGTGACGATGATACAGTATGAGCGATCGACGTTGTTTCTCTTGTCGTCGACGTAACGCAATATAATACTCGCGCGCGAATAACGGGGTTAAAACGAGGTTTAAACTTAAGGGATTAATCGTATTTGATTACATACTTTACGGATCTCTCTTTTGCGATTTGTAAAGTCTGATTAATTAAAAAAAAAAAAAGCGCGATACATTTGTTTTTAATATTTAAATTGAGAAATTGCAAATTTTATATGGAGAGTATATAGAGAGTTATATAGAGAGAATACAATCGTTTAACATTGTAGATCAGATGACTACATTTAGTACGAGATATGGAACGTAAATAAATACACGCTGTAATCCCGTAATGTACGAGATTCGAAGAGAAAGTCTAGTCGAACTTGGGGTCGCCTTTCTACGCAACTATGTGTCCGTTGCATTATTATTTGGCTTGCAATGAATGTCATGGAGCGACGAGTCGCTTAGCGAAAACGTTATGCGTTAATTGGCACGCGAGGAACGAAGAAGCTTATGATGTAGTGCGATAAACGTTTCGTGTATTTTGTTTGCATCAGCAGGCTAGACTGGCGGAACTCGACACACCGAGACGACTGGAGAATCTTCAAAAACTCGAGGAACTCAAGAGACACCTAATGGATCTCGAGAAGCAGGTGAGATACATTTATCGCGTGAAATACGTATTTCGTATTTCTGCAGAAATCTAGAATTATTTACGATATAGATGCGGAATAAAGGGCTCAATAATTTAGAAAGAAGAGGATGATAGTCAAACTCGTTTTTCGAGAATTCGAAAAAATTAATTTTGTTAAAGAGTCGAGAGTTTTTAAAAATTTAATTTAAATCATCGTTGCATCTTGAACCTAACTCTTCAGATTGGATTTTTCACACACATTTACAATGTTTGACAATATCAAATGAAAATATTATCAATTATTCATTATTTTATTTGTTGGTTCGATTTTAAAGGTGATTAATACTATTTGTCTATAAGCATTAATATATTAAATCATATTTATTAATACATAAATAAGAACTGCATTAATAATGCTTGGCTTTTTTAAACTAGTACGAGAAGAGCAAGCCTCTCGTGAATCTCGTGGATAATATGGTGAAATTGGGTTCCTTGTATAATCGTAACACTGCCAACGGGACCAGCAATGTTTCCGGTTCTCGCCACGATCTCATGCATGAAAATACGAGGGATCATCGCGACCGTCTGGAGTTTAATCAGAGAGTGCAAGAGCAACGATTGCTGGCCGAAGAACGCAGAGATTGGGACAGATTAAGTCCCGATCATGGACAGTTACAGGTATGATTTAATTAATTTTAATTAAAATGTTATTAAAATGCCTTGATTTAATTTTTAATTCATGCGAATCTATGGTGATGAAAAAAAATGGTTGCTTATTTGGAGTTAAATAATTTTTATTTGTGCAATATTAGAAATATTTTCTTTAAACTTGTTGTAGTAATTGAAAATATGCGATTCTACTATATAATCGATATGTAAATAATTTCAATTAACATGTTCTACATTTTAGACTTTACGTCAGATATTATTTATGAAATATGTTTGAGCATCTAGAATAGCCGTTTAATATTTCATTCGTTCCACTTTCTATTTTATATTTTCTATTGTTGCATTCTTGTCGCAAAGTAATACTCTGTGCTAAAAAGCGCACTTAGCGTAATGCGCATCGCGTTGGATGTCTTCAATGAAAGCAATTCCTGATCTCCCTTGTGCTATAAACACTAAGCGTATCCATGATGGGCAGATTGTAAAAAGCCGATTGCAAGAAAAGCGTACGTGCAAAAATTAAGAAACGACCCGCAGACATGACCACATGAGAGACAGAACTCGGACGACACTTACGACTTCTCGTAAATTCTACGAAGAGCTCACTTTACCATGGGATATATTTTCTAGGCGTCTCGAGTCTCTACGGACAATGTCCACTTAGTATCTTACGTCTCGTTTTCTTCTATTACCGCCGGAGCCCTCGAGAATTTTCGATATCTGCGCGTGACGCATTAAACTTAAACGAATAATTTAAACAATTTAATTAACGTTTTTTAAAACGTTTATTTTTTACTATGTAATTTTATTATATTATGATTGCATATTTTTCTACATTTTCTTCCTAATGATTATTTTATGTCTCTTCAAAGATAAGTTTTATAATTGAAGTTATATTAAAGATCATCTATAAAAATATAAAATATTTTTAGATATATTTATTCAAGAAAACAATATCTAAAAATTTTTTATATATTTTTTTGAAATCGTTAATATAATTAATTAACTAACTTTGAAAAGATATAAAATAATAAAAAAAGAAAATGCAGGAAAATGTGCTATTTTAATAAATTATGCTTTACTGATGGGACTATCGCTGCTCGAATATAAGATTATTGAAATATCAGCCTTTTTCTTCGTTAGTGGAAGGCTGAAGAGGAAGAGAATATATCCCATACACGAAAGAGCCTCATTCATGGGCAAGAATAGAGACAAATACCGAGAGAACAGAGGTTTACGTTGTTCTAGGATTAACGATGGCGGATCTCTCTTTTCCCGAGATTCGTTCTGGTTGAAACGCTACACCTAACTTGTCCCTTGAACAGCGAAACTTGAAGGCTTCGCTAGTTCACTCGATACTCTTTCTATGTTGCAGGCTAAAGTGCAGCAGCTTTACAAACTCGATCGATTGCTTCAAGAGGAATCTGGCACGCTGCACAGTCTCCAACAAGACAAGGTTGGTATTAACATCTACATCACAATAATGGCTATGATACTGCCCCCAGACCTTGAAACTGCTTGAATAATTTCAAGTATATTGTAGACGTCTAATTGATAGATATATAAAAGTGTACTGAGCTTTTTTTCTCTTAAAAAAATTTATTCTTGAAGACAATTCTATATCAAATACTTTAAATTATATTCTCCTTCTCATATTCTCAATGTGATATCTATTACATCTACAATTTAGGAGAATCGATGTGTCGTTATTCGCTTGGAATTGAAACGAATCATACGTTTAGATATAACGATAAGCTGCGAGATGACATGAATTGTCCTACTTCCAAAATATAGAAATCGCTGTAAATCGTATTAGATGCATGACTGATTTAATACGGTCGCAGGAAATACTCGAGAAGGCTTTGGGCGGGTTGCGGCATAAACTGCAAGGTAGCAGAAGTAATTTGGCCGAAGCCGAACGATACCGGAAGCAGCAACTTCTGTTGGAGCGCGAGTTGAGCAGAGTGCGGGTGTTGCTAGCTCACAATTCGAAGGTAGATAATTTTGAAAGCGTACCTGGGGCAGCGACTAATACATGTTCCTGTCTGTTCTCTCAATTACAAATTACGCGTCAATCCAAATTTTATAATGCGGTTAATCGCTGCTTCTCATTTTTTATGCTTTGCGCGATATTATAAAACGTAGAATAAAAGCGTATATATGAAAGCGTACTTTATTATTATCGATGTTTTTGCTAATAATAAATTTTTTGATTTAGAAAAAGAGAGTTAATCTCATCTATTAATAAAAATTTAATTAAAATAAATTATTTATGATATTTTTCTCTCGATTTTTTCGATGTACTTTTATTAAGTTTGTCTTTCATTGCTTTTGACTCTTTGCAATGAATCTGCAATATCGTGAAAATAATAGTAGTGATATATTTACATAACGAAAATAGAGAACGCATAATTACGTTATTTCAATTAAATATTCGATTCATTGTTTCCAGGTAAAACCGGTATTCTTCCAGGTAATTTGCATTATTCACAACACATTATTCATTTTCAGTTCTGCCGTTCGTTGTTTATTTGCCATTCTCGTCGTGCAACGCGATCGCCTATCATTCATAATCGCGCATTTTCATTCTGATAACCTTGATAACGAATTTTACATGGTTTGCAGAAACTTGAGGAGACAGTAGCCGAAAATGCGAGATTGGAGCAAGATTTAGTGGTATTGAGGCAAAAAGTGCAAGCGTCCAGAAGATACGCCGGTAATGTGGCGCGAGACACTTCGAGTACGACCGCACCGCTGGAAGCGGAATTACGACGAATGCAACAACTTGTCGGCGATCTGCAGAGACAAAGGAAGGAATTGAGCATTCAAGTTCGCCAACTGACAGAGAAATCTCACAGTTTGGTGCAGCAAATTCGCCCACAGCCTCTACATGGTGAGTTTAAATGTAAAATGTAATACGCGTTAAAATCATTAGACGCATTAAAAATTTAACAGCTACAAAATATAATTATAATTAATCGTAAATTATTTCCATTAATAAATATATATATCGTTAACAAAAGATATATACAGAGAATATTTGTTATATTTATTATCACTTATTAAATTTTAATATCAGGACATGTATTTTCTCAAAAATGCTTTGTTAATTTAATAATATGATCAAAACTGCATTTTTTCTCAGCTCCCCAGGTACATCATCCGAAAAAGCGTACGCAAAATTCTTGGCTAGAAACCGACTTAGATTCTGGAATAACCCTGGATCACGGTTTAGACTCACCATCAAGTCCATCTTTATCCATTTCACCTCCGAATAAACAAAACGATAATTCTCATCAACGATATGGCTCTCCTACGCAGTACAAGGATTTATCTCCGTTAAATCGCCTACAAAATCAACAATCTTTCGCGCAACCCTCCCAAAATCACATATCGGCGCTTTCGCCGCAATTGCGCGAGCAGATTCAACAACATCAATTAAAGCAACAATTACTGAAAGATCAAATGCAAGGAAAGGGTAGCGCGATCCAAGTGGCGCCTTTATACGTTAATACAGATTCTAGAATAACAGGTATATATTCGTTGAGCGATGTATAATTTTATAATATCATATGAATTGAAATAATGTCTTAGTTATATCAAAATTAAAATTATATATGTTGAAATATATACATGCTTATAAATAACACAAGAAATGATTAGAATTACATGATAATTTTTTTTATAACGTATGACATATTTACTTATTAATCTATCGTTTTTAACGCAAGGCGATTACGTTGCCGATACGAGCAAGCACAATGGAAACATGTTGAATGGCACGCCGAATTCCGCTCCGGAATATATTCCGCCGCCGCCACCACCGCCGCCGTCTTTGAATGAGGAGACATTACTATCGAACGACAATTATAAACAAAATGAGGACAACAAATTCGCCGGTAAGCCGTCTGTTTTATCGCAGACAAAATTTTAAGCTTTTCGCGAATCGAAAATTTCATTATCTCTGTTTCGCGTTTGCAGGATTAATGCACAATCGTGAGAAGCAAGAGATCAAGACGGTGCGTATAGTAAAACGCGAATCGGAAAGACGACAAAGGGATCGCGGCGATAGAACCGGCAATATTGGTATTCCTCTAACAAACGGTCTTCAAGCACCAGGCGGCGCAAAGAGACTATGCGACGATGACTTGGGAGGTTCCCAAAAATTCGAAGTAAGTCGCTAATATAGACAAAAATAGTACTTTCCTTTTTTATATAATCTGTCTAAAGTATATCATACTTTATCTGTATTTATGCAAAATTACGAGTTAAAATAAATAAAGCAATTAAATCTAATAAAAATACAAAAGCATCAATTTTTTATTTGCTACGTGTGTGCCAACATAAATTTTTTAACATTTAGAAAGCTCAACTGGGTAAAGTAGTAGAGGAATCACCATCGATCATTCACGCGCAAAGCACGGTTCAACTATCTGAGCTAGACGATGTTCAGTTCCAAAGAAGCATGTCTCTACCGCGTGGTTTCGGCGGACAAAAACAGTATTCTGGGATACACTACGGGCCAGTGGTACCTCCACCACGCAGCGACAGCATGCATGCTCTGAAGAGCATGATGGCGCGGCGACATAAAATTAGGGTAAGCCCCAGGTAGCAATGTCAAGCAATGCCTGAAAAACGCGACGCGATGGAGTTCCAGATCATCCTATAGAGCTAAATTTTATTTCCCCATGCTTGATATTTGTTTTTACGAATATGATTTTATTTTATCTCGCCGCTGTCATCTCGTCCATTCATTTTGGTTAATCCTGTTTAGTATTCTATATTTTTTTTTTTGACGTTCAATCGCAGTTTGAAAGTCACGACGGCAGTTCCGATAGCACTTTGTCGCCGTACACGGACAGCCCTACGTCCAGTTCATACGTGCCGATGAGTTCACCCAACTATTCCACCGCATCGTCGTATAGCCCGAATCAGAATCAAAATTATACGCCGCAAGCGGCGATGATCACCACGCAGCCTCATTATCACAACCACTCGTTCGGACCATCGTATAGACAATTTGATAAAACCGTGACTCTCGCGGATACTGTGAGCTCCGAATTAACATCGTCGACTAACGCTGGCGTTCACGATGCGCGACTGGTCGCTGTCGCAACGTCGACGAATGCAAACCAATCCGAATCACCACAATTGTCGCCGGTGTTCAAAAGCGAGGCTGCCAAACAGATTATCAAAGAAATGACCGAGAAGAAAGTGGAAGGACCGAGACGACGACAAATACCGCGGGAGAAGAGGCGGCACTATACTGTGTCTAGTAGTAAACCGGTGCTCGACTTAGAAGATACTTTCTCGAAGATGGTATTTTTTGTTTTAATTAATTTTCGTTTTCTCTCTTTCTCTTTCTCTCTTTTTTATTTCCCTGTCTTCGTCTACCTATATTTCGCTTTATTTATCTGACGTTGATTCTCGGTTCATTCATTTCATTATATCATGCTCATAACAGCTTTGAAAACTGTGGACTTGCTTGTAACGAGAATCTCTGATAATTTTCAGGGCATGGGCAGAGCTAGAGATGATTTGGATATGGAAAGAGCGCTCAGACCCAGAATAAACGCCCCTGATGTGGTGCGTTCGACGTTAAGTCACAAAGAGTTGAAGTATAATGAGAGTACTATAGATCAGCTATTAGGCACGCCCAACAAAATTGTTATCCCCGAGCGATATATTCCCGAACAGGTATAACATTAATATTTTTGAACTGAACATGTATAAAAAAATTATTTTAACCAAACTCTGTTTTTAACGTAACAATTAAAAGACCAAAAAATTATATTGTTGGAAATTTTTAATATTTATATTTGTAAAACTTGCTAATTTCTTTCAAAATTCAATATAAATATATTAAATAAAAGTAAGAATTATTTGAGTCACACTTTATTTCTAATATAACAACTAGAAAAATCTAAAAGATATTGATATAAATTTATAATCTTTTTTTGGCGGGTTTAAATTAAATAAATTCAATTTTTCAGATATATTATATACATATTATTAATCTTTTAGACACCAGAGCTAACAGCGGAAGAACAGCAACAGCGCTTTAAAAAGGCAGAAGCGATCAGGAAAATGCTTTCAGAAACAACTGTGACTGCACCGGAAGGAGGTGGTATGTAATATTCTTTTTCTTATAATTATCTCTTTAGTATTTTTTAACATTGAAGATCTTTATAAAATATATCTTTATAACTTATATTTCATGTATGGTTTTAGACGATGATTCTAATGTAGAAAAATCAGATACATTAAAACGAAAAGTGGTGGAAGAAAAGCGACAGAGAGAACACATTCTTCAACTTAATCAGATATTGGCGAAGCAAGTGATGGAGAAAAGTAAAATGGTAGCAGGTACATCAATAACATATCACATAACATGATTTTCGCATGATTTTAATCGTAGAGCTATGGCAGCATGTTTGTTTCATTTAGCTTTCAAGAAATAAAGGAGATTCTTTTTTACTTTGTTCAATCAATGCAATCGATACAAAGTTTTTATATTCTTTATATCACATTGCTTACAGAATCGTTTCGTTAAATCTTTCCATGTTCATTTGATGGTTCGAGCAATTTACACTATATTATCTCGGTCACATATTTTTCTCATAGACGCGGACGCGCATGTTTCAATTGAGTTACGTCGTTCTACGATATTTTAATGGCTTTTGTTCGACACAATGAATATATAGTTTTATCTTAGGAGTGTTGTTTGGATTGTTTTGTGCTTGTGTATAGGTAACCAGGCACACTGACTGACATGCTTACTACATCCCTCCCTATAGGATACGCACGACATATTATCATTTTCAGGTTTGTTTATCACATTTTTCATTTTTGTTCATCTTTTTTCTTCTATTTTTCTCCCTAATCAAGCTATACAAATCAATCGCAGTTTTACATTTCTGCCAATATATGTTTGTTAAAATAAAGCTGGTGTATTGCACAAATTCAAATAATTTGCAGGAATAATAAAAATGGTAAAAAATAAAAGTAGATAAAATAGCAAAACGTAGCTTCACTTTTAATAAAGCTTTAGCGATAAACTTTCAGTACTGATTTTTATGATTAATCGTGATTCATTGACAGTGAAAGCTCTGGCAACGCTTCCTCTGAAAACTGAATCGAGTTTAGATGATGAGGATCTCTCGCCTGTGGCTCCTTTACCACTTTATCAGCAAAGGGAAAACTATTACACGTAAGCATCATTTCAAGAGCACAAGCGACACTACTGCCAATATGATGAAGAAAGAGAAAAGAGAGAAACAAGAAGGAACTTCTTCCGAGGATTTAGTTGAGAAGCATGCGAAAATTGATGCATTATACAGGAAAAAGTGCTTTTTATTTGCATTGAATGCAATTGTACATAATCATTGACTAAATAAAACGATAATAAATAGCTGTCATATTTGTTAACGATAAGGATTCGTAATAAAACAATTACATACATATAAAGAAATGTTAATTAATTTAGACGCAGGCGGCGACTCTCTGCGTAATTGAAAGAATTGTTGAGTATGTTATCAGACTGAATATCTCTCATAATTCTCTTAAATAAACTTATCAGCGTTGCGATTTATTATCATTTTTTATCGATACTGACATTCAGCATTAAATAAGCGTTACTTGTCGGATGACAAATTTTAAACGCGTGACGAATTACCGGATAATTATATCCGTCTTTGAGAAACTTTTTATCGCGTCTGTTCGCAATCGAAAGTTCATTTTCGAAAGTTTTCAAATTGATGCGTATTTTATAAGTATACAAGACTATTATCTCGATTGAGAGAGAATCTGATTTGGATACCATTATTCGTATCTCTCGTTTTACGTATGTACAATCATTTTCACGATTTTCATGAACTTTTATATTGATACAAGCGAGCGATGAAATTACCGCCACCAAAGCCTGAACGAAGTTAGTAACTTTAGATTTATAATAGCGCGCGACAAAGGCTCTTTATTTTAGTAACGACATCGATTCGTGCATGCAAATCGGAAAGAAAAGAAATAGTTATACGAGTAACTACCAAAATGTCAAAAGCGCTAAAATATCGAGCCTTTCTTAGACTTTATTCGCCGAACTCGAAAGGACAACGGCACCGACCGCGAAAATTACCGTGTAATTAGATTGTGTAATTAGATTGTAACGAACGCATGATATACATACGCTTTTAAAGCGCCCGTTGTATACATATATATATATATATATATATGTACGATTTTTCACGGGCCATTGTAGCATGGCATATTAATGTTCAGAGCAGTCGTAACAGTCGTAACGAGTGCCAAATTTCTCATAATGACGAACAACAACGAGCGATTAAAAAATCGTCACAGTATCGACTAAGCGAAATATTGCAAGCCGATAAAAGATGCGATATACAGCGTTTATTATAAAAATAAAACTCGCGAAAAAAAACGAAACTCGTATGCAATTATATAATACTTTGTCATCATCATTAATTCTTTATTCATAATATCATTAATATCATTCTCCTTAATTCGTATTTCATCGATATTTCAAGTCGAACTTGATCCTTTGGGCCTACATCTCATGGATTATCTCGTGGATTAGTAAATACAATTATTTGATACAAAATATTTCAAAATATAAGTATAGAAATGGTAAAGATTTTTCAAAAATGTTTACAGCTAATTTAAATTTCGAATTATTAAACTTTGAAAGGCATAAAAAAGCAGAAATTTATAATATTTTTAATATATTCTCTTGAATATATATATTCCTTTTTCGGAAAAAAAAAATTATTTTTCAGTCGTTGACCGCGCGACAAAAAAATTCGAAATCAGCAGCCGGAAAAAGATGAAGAAATCAATGCTGTGTAATTTCATAGAAATAATAGAAACTGATTGAGACTGATCGAATATCCATGGGATATCCTATCCGATGCTGTAGGGATGATTCTCGATTCTCTTCATTGCCGCCCTCGAGCATCTTTTGCAATTTGGCGCGCGCGAACCACACTACAGAATTCTTATTGTTAGCACAAATTTTTATATAACGATATATATCTCTACGCGCGCGATACACTGTTGTCACTATGTAACACTTATTTCCAACACTAATGCGCATCTATTGTACATAATCGTGCACAATATAACGCGAGGCACTCTCGATAAAACTGGAAAAATACACTCTCCTTTTTGAAGACGTGACGCACTTTGCAAAAGTCCACGAAGTTGACTTCGCATGCGCGCAAAATGGCGACGATTATCGATAGTGTCGCCACCTTGCGATATCGACGCAATCGCGCGCGCATTTTGATTTCAAAAGATTTCGATCCCGCTCCGTAAAGTCCTGCAAACGAAACGTTTTTATCGCGTGGGATACTCGAATATATCCATAAGCGATTGATACTATTGAAAAAACACTATGCGAAAATTAATCACGAGAAAAAGAACTGTTATTGTTATAATGATGAAATAAAAATAATACAGCAAAAATCGATGAAACCAGCTTTCCCAGACAGCACACAATATTTATATAAAAATATGTACAAAATATTTTGTATTACTGTCTTTGATCATTTAATGTTGACTGGTAAAATGAGCTTAAATTATTTTGATACCCTGTCAAAGCGTCTATTTTTTATAATACATTATTATATTAATATAATTATTAATATAATAGGAAACTATTTAAATTGTAAAAAAAACTATTTGTATGTTATTACTTACTTTTAACACAATTTTTCTGAATATATTTTCAACTACTGTTTTGAACTTCTACTGTCGACTTCTGTTGGTGAACACAGAGAGAGATGTTAAATTTCAAGTGCTGATAACAAAAGCAAAGTCGCCAAAAACGGGTCGCGGCTCAGCAGTAGAAGGGATAACGCACACAAGCATAAACCGCAGAGCGCTCTGCGCATCAAAATTTAAATTCAAAATTAATAATAATTAATAATTATAAAAATAAAGAGGCTATTTTATTTTAAATTGAAATCTGAAATAAAAATAATATTGCACAGTATTATTTGTCTTTCTTCAAGTACTTTTATATGTATATATATATATGTATATCACAGATATATGTATTACAAATATCACATTTTATACTCTATTAGTAAAAAGTATGATAAAAACTGAAATATATATAACAATATAATAATTATATATAACTAACATGCATATATTTTAGCTAGATTAGTGTCATTTTTGGCTAGATGCAAAAAAATTAATGCAAAATAAATTTTTGTTATTTGTTATAAAAATGTGTTTCTTCTCATATATTTAGTGCATGCTTCGTAAATTTAGAATTAATTGTAAGTGGGATTGATAAATATATATATGTATAAAAAGAGGTCAAAGAAGTTGGAGATTGGACGATTGGAGGTCATAAAGATAGATCAGACGACCAGGACCAGGCACGACGTTGCTGGACGTGGAAAATGGCGCATATAATAAGATCCAAGATTATGCTCTTATCATTGAAATATACCAATCGTGTCGCGTCGCGTGTTTTCGTGCCCTTAAAATATCAGCGATTATGTTTCCACACTAGCAGGATTCTCGATGGTATGATATTTATTCAGAAACAACGACTTTTTTCTTGTAATGTCAATCTCAATTTGGAGGTTATCTCTCAAAAGATATAAAGTTAATTGAAAGAATTTTTGAAAAATGAAGCTTTCTCGTTCACGATGTAAATGCAAGAAAAAAGAAGAATGCAAAAAATAAATTTGCGATATAATATTTAATAAAATAAATCTTTTGTAGCGCTTGATAGAAATAAGTTTCTTTGTACTCTTGATTATGCAATCAAATGTTTTAATTTATGCATATTGTTGAAAATATCTACAAAAATATTCATACGTTTTCACAATAACATGTTGACACAGAGATATTTTCTTTCAGTAAAAGGAAAAGAACTATTAATGCCTTCCTTATCACCTACTATGGAAGCTGGTACTATAGTAAAATGGTTTAAAAAGGAAGGCGATAGTATTAACCCTGGCGATGCTGTTGCGGATATTCAGACTGACAAGGCTATTGTCACAATGGAATTTGACGACGAAGGTGTATTAGCCAAAATAATTGTAAGTCAAATCATCAAATATAGTAACAAATCATGTTGAAAAAAATTGCAAACAAAATTAAATGAAAGGTATTATTTAGGTACCTGAAGGAACAAAGGATATCACGGTAGGAACTTTGATAGCTCTCACTGTTGAGGCTGACGAAGATTGGAAAACAGTGGAAATGCCAGACAAGCCAATGGTAACTCCTCCAAAAATAACAGCAGCAGCTCCTGAAACCCCAGCTGTTACAAAAGTTGAAGCACCACCACCTGGCCAGTATGATCCTTTAATGAGCACATTTTGTAATTTGCTTTAAAAAATAATGTTAAAGTCATGCTTATATTTTTTATGCTTGAAAGTCTTGCTCAAAGTTATAGCATTAAATTGCTATTGAATTATTCATCTGTTATTTTCAGGCAATATATTTCTATGCCTGCCCTCTCACCGACCATGACAACAGGTACAATTGTAAAATGGCTGAAGCAAGAAGGTGATGAAATACAACCAGGCGATGCATTAGCAGATATACAGACAGATAAAGCCATCATGACTTTCGAATTAGAGGAAGAAGGTGTACTTGCAAAAATTCTTGTATGTATATTGAATTTTTTTACATTATATAAATACAATTTTGTATAAAATATTTTTACATTCCTTAAACTATATTTATTGCTGTTTATTAGATTCCAGAAGGATCTGAGGTAAAAATAGGACAATTGATAGCTGTTACAGTTGAGAAAGGAATGGATTGGAAACAGGCTGTTATCCCAACATCGACTAAACCAGATGCACCTGTGGCACCAAGTTCTGCTCAACCAACTGCACCAATCGATGCAAAACCACCATCAAGTGGGCAGTATGTGTGATTTCTTCATTATTTTATATAGATAAATTAATCTTATTTATTTTTCTCTATTATCCTCAAATTTACAAACATAAAAAAAGCTTTATTTTGATGTATACTATAATTACTTAATACATATTACATAGAGTATATGGTTTGGCGGTGAAAAGATTGCTAGAGGAATATGGCCTGAATTCTGATTCAATCAAAGGTACTGGACGTACCAATCGTTTATTGAAAAGCGACGTCCTTGTATATATTCAGACGCATAACATTAGAAAGGTTACACCTAAGTCCGGTAAATACGATGCCACACTAGATTAAATGCTATCTGTTTTTGGAATAGATCTGCTTTTATTTTATGGATATTTCTTTGCAGCACCAGCTCCGAAGACTGATAAAGCACGTTCTCCTAGTCCAGCAAAAACACCCGTTCCCCCTGATCAGCCGTCTCTGTACAAAGATATCGCAGTATCCAACATTCGCGCCGTTATTGCTAAACGACTTAGCGAGTCAAAAGTACGGTATTACAAACATTTTTAATAAAATTTAATTACCTCATATTTAATTTAATTGAAACAACTTTTCTCTTCCAGAGAACTATACCGCATTCTTACGCGATTATAGACATAATTATCGACAAGTTGCTTGAGCTCCGTGGAAAACTGAAGACAGAGGACATAAATGTATCAATTAATGACTTTGTTACTAAGGCTGTTGCTCACGCGCTTATCGAATGTCCCGATATAAATACATTGTATGAAAATGAACAAGTTAGTAGTACGATTAATTCGTTTAACATTGTATATAATTGCGTAAAAATATGTAATTCAATTATACAATATAAACAATTGACTATTGTTAGGTTGTTCGAGTTTCAAAAGTGGACGTATGTGTAGCAGTCGCAACATCAACAGGTCTTATTACGCCCATAGTATTCGACACTGCCACTAAAGGCTTAGCAGATATTTCTAAAAACATTCGGGAATTAGCCGAAAAAGCGAGAAACGGAAAGCTTAAACCACACGAATTTCAAGGAGGAACATTCACGTAAGCCTTAATCAAAAATATATAAAAGGAAGAATCTAAAAGTACAGACAGTTTTTATGCTAATATATAAATTTTATTATACAGAATTTCAAATTTGGGAATGTTTGGTATCAAGGAATTTTCAGCCATTATAAATCCTCCGCAAACTGCTATTCTTGCTGTAGGCTCAGTACATGAAGAACTAGGTAATTTTTTTACGAAAAGTATTTTGTGTGCAGCATTCTTTTTCTCTTATAACTAATAATTGTAACTTCTTGCAGACTCCTCATTAGCAAAGATAACAAAAATGACAGCCCAACTATCTTACGATAGACGAGCAATTGATGAGGATCAAGCAGCTAATTTTCTGGCTATTGTAAAAGCAATGTTGGAAGATCCAACTTTTCTAGTAGCTGGAAAGACACAAGCATTGAGGTATAAACGTGATACGTATTAATTATTTTTAATAAAACAATTGAAAGTGTTTTATTGCAAAAACAGCTTGTTCTCTTGCTTATAACGAGAGAATTAAATATCATTGATTTTATGTAACAATGCTACTGTGCTTTTTAAAACATAGAGATTTGGAAAAAAACTCAATATTAATTTGTATTATTGCATAATATATATAATTGTTGGCTGTTTTTGAAATAAACATAGAAAAAGATAGTCAATATCAGTTATATTTTTCGGGTATATTGTTAAATATAAAAAACTCAATTTATATAAAAACATATTGCAAATAATATTATTTATTGCTGTTATCAAACTTTGTGATTCAAGAATATAATTTATATATTTATACTGCCAAAGAAAAATATTTAGGACAGTTAATATTTGATACATAAACATAGTCTCATTTATGATGTTTATTAATTATTAGTAGTAAAAATAAATTAAAAGTTAAATTAAATATTAATTTTTCTTATGAGGATGTCAAAACATTCATATTTTACAGTCCAACAATAGTTAAATTACTTGAGATTAATATCAAAAAATTTGAATGATAGAGAATAAGAATGTTTATTTTTTATCTTCTTTATTTAGATCTTTGTAAATAATTAGAGTATTATGTAAAAATTCTTTCTATCTTTTGTAAATATCTGGAAATTATTAGCTCTATGAGATATAACATGTGGAAACCATATAAATATGTACACAATACATTTTCTCTCAGTCATGTCATAAAATATAAATCTTTATTATATAATTACATTATAAACGTTTAAAAAGTTTATATCCAGAAATTCTTAAAAAATTTATTGGGTAAACCACATGTATGGTGTTTTCATTATATTATATATATATAATTAAATGACTCATTTGTATATATAATGTAATAAATCTGATGAATAGAATTATATTCGGTTAGCTTAAAGATATATATATATGAATAAAAGCCATAAATTCACGTGTTGTAAATAAAATATTTATTACTTAAAATGCGTGGTATTTTTCACCAGTATATCTGTAAACATTAATCTTTTTCCCTAATACATAAATCAATAATATAGCATGAATTTTGTACAAATATTTAATTTTTGTTATATATAACATTATATCTTATTATAATTGATAATAATATTTTTATATGTGTCTGTTTGTACATTAGTTAAAATCGTACGTGTTTGTTTAATAAGGCACACAAATGTTAGAATACTCTATAATACATCCTTCGCATTTCATTTTGGCCTTTTAAATACTTTTCTCGAAATCTATGAGTATAAATCCTACAAAAATTTAAAAAAGTCGATAATGTGTTTCTTATTGAAAATCGTGCAAATGATTACAATACTATATAAATATATTCGCTTATATGCATGTTATTTTTTAACGTTCCATGATTGACAAATAGTGCTTGGCCAGCTTATATTGTATAACATGTAGCAATTGTATTTCAAACTGTTGTCTCACAATTGGATATTTTCAGTATTTGATAATTTATCTTAATATAATTTTTATGGTATTACTTGTATGGGGTATAGAGCAGAAAAAGTATAGTATGACTTAACTTTCTTGCTTATCACAGTCGTGATTTTATATATACTTGATATTACTGCTCAAATTTTTTTTATCTTAAATGTCTAAACATTCATTCTTTAGAATAATCCCATTACATACGTAGATAGTGCATTATAAACCTTTTTTTTATAGAACATTAATGTATATACATATCAATTATAAAATATCTATATGAATATAATATTTAGTTGAGCAATATTGCGCTCTTAAATAAAAGTTTTCAAAAAGAATATATGTTATAAAAGAGAGTGGAGGTAAAATCTTATAAAATTATGTATTATCGCAATAATCTTAAAAGGATGCATTGTACAATGCTTGCTATGTCACACTCGATTCATAATACTTAATTTTAGACATTATTTGTCTTTTATGATATTAAACAAGGGGTTGCTCAATTTCATATTTGGAACTTTTAGAAAGTTGATTTCATACATGATTAATAATGATTTCTCGATATAAACATGTTCAATTCTACTGTTTTGTCCCCTTAACAGCTAAAGTTTAATATTTTATTTGCTGACAGCAGAGATTATATAACTGATTCTAATATTGTCTTCCTTGATATATATATATTTTTCTAATACATATAGTATTTCTG
Source organism: Formica exsecta (assembly GCF_003651465.1). Lineage (NCBI taxonomy): Eukaryota > Metazoa > Arthropoda > Insecta > Hymenoptera > Formicidae > Formica > Formica exsecta. The sequence continues at coordinate 641,228 of NW_021850582.1, forward strand.
TTCCCACAGTGATCTATATAAGTACAGTTTTAAGAAAAAAATTACAAAGTCCTGTTATATATCTTTTTTTTGTGACAGTGCTATAAAAATACAGTATATAAATGTATATATTCCTCTTATCTCTCAAAAAAGATATAAAAATTGCATTCTATCCACAATTGTTTACAACTAGAATATTCTGTTGCTATTATTGTTTTGATAAGTATTGCATTTGAATAGTAACATATAGTGCATTAATAGATTATTGAGCGAAATACTTGAATAAAAACCTAAATTACAATAAATTGTATTGCACATAATAAGATAAACTCTTTAGAAATTAAAATTGGAAATAGATATATCCACAAAGTATTTATATATCCACATACTATTTTGTCACAATAATTACAAGTAAATAAGAATAACTAATTGGATTCTTTGTGAATAAAATAATCTTAAAATGACTATCAAAAGTGCACTATATGCTTTGGTTTCCAAACCAGCATAGTAAAAATAACAGGCAGTCAAATAAGCTTAAAATTAATAATTAAAATCGGATAATAATCATGAAATACCTTTTTTTTAGCCTTCAATATAATATAAAGAGTGATGGAGCATGAGCCAGTATTATGAATACAACTTGGAATTCTGTAGAAATATTTAATGGAACGCTTTCTGGAGAATTTTCTGCGCCGCACGAATCAATGGAGTAAGTGTGGATAATTCCGCGCAGTTTTCTAAGAATGGATGAGAAAGTAATTCATCAGCGGTTGCTCTTTCATCGACTTCTACAGCGAGGCATCTCTCTAGAAAATTTTGGAACGTTGGGGTGAGATTATCCCATCTTGGAATGGATGGTTTACCAATGGCAGCGATCAAATATAACGCTCTCAATGGTGTTTCTTTCATATAAGGTGGTTCTCCTTCTATCATTTCTATAGCCATTATGCCTAGTGACCAGATATCCACTTTCTTGCCGTACTGTTTTCTCGTTACTACTTCTGGTGCCATCCAGTATGGAGTACCAACCATAGTCTGTCGTTTTTCATCACCATCAATATTAGCACAAAAACCAAAATCTGTAACTTTCACCGCACCGTTCATTCCCAATAGCACATTATCCGATTTAATATCCCTGTGAATAATACCCCTAGTGTGCAGGAAGCTTATCGCTTTGAGGACTTCTCTGCAAACGGCTGCAATTTGAACTTCCTTCATCACAGTCTCAGTGACCACATCTGTGAGCGGTCCACCTTCCAGTAACTCCATAACTACCCAAAGATGTTCGTCGACGAGATAGGCATCGAGAAAATTCACCAGGTTTGGATGATGAAACTCCTTGAGAATTTTGATCTCGGTTAATATCAATTCTTTTTTTGGCTGCTTGGACAAATCTATATCCTTTATAGCTACTTTCCGATTGTGTTGAAGGTCGGTAGCTATGAACACAGTGCCCGAAGCACCGGCACCCACCTCTTTAGTTCTTTCAAAACGCAAATGAGGATCCCCGCGTTGACAGATAGCCCTGAGTTCCTCGTATATCTGTTCGTCACTGAGTCTCACACCAATACACTCGGTTTTCCTACGCAGAATGGGGCTCTCCTCGATTCTACTCGACGTAACATCTTTCTCTGATGATAAATCGTCATCTATCTGATACGTATTCAAATCTTCCAGTATCTCGGTGAGCGTTTTCTCCACCCGATCGTTGCACTTGCGCGGCGCCGGTTTTGGCGGTGGTTTCGGCGGTTTGTTGACTTTTGGCGGCAACTCGGGTAACCTCTGCGCTTGATCGCCCGTAGATTGTCTCTCGGAGATCAAGCCGTCATCGGAGCCATCCGATTGATACTTCTTGGTCAGAATATTGTCGATTTCCTGCGACTCTTCCTCGATCAAGTCCTGCGTGACGAATGGCTTGAAAACCTCTTGATCTTGCGGCTTCCGCTTGATCGAATAGTTGTAAAACTTGATCGCCTGGAGCGCGGCATCGGGATGCTCGTCCTGCTCCGACTTGGAGATTTGCGTGTTGAGTAAACGTATCCACGGGTCCGGCAGACCCTCCAACTGACCGGTCTCCGCATTCTTGCTCACGTGGAACTTGTGCGAGACGTTGGTTGGAAAACCGATCTCCGTGACTACGGTGTCAACGGGACAGCTCTTCTTTTTCGAGAAAAGCTTCGTCAGGCTGAGACTCATCTTCGGATTCCCCCCTGTGTTTATCTCGCGCGCGATTCTCGAAAATAAGAAAAAGGAGGGAGAAGATACGGATGATTCGCGAGCTCAATTTATGATAATACTCGTGCTAACTAATCTCGTATCGCTAACATCGCGAATTTTCACGCCCGATTGCACACTGGCAGACAGGACGAACATTCTTCAGTATTGCCAGTTCGATGATTTCTCGTGTCACCAAACGTGCGATGAGCGATAACTCTAGTTGGTATCGCGAGAAAAATCGTTTGCGAGAAAAGTCGATTACTCGCTGCGTATTCGATAGTTTGAATCATAGCATATAAAAATACACACACATCTGTGGTATATACCTTAAACACACATACACACATACAAAGTAACATCTATAATACATCTTTATATAATATATAGATACATTAGATATATATATATATATTTTTATAATATATCTTTATATAATATATAGATACATTAGATATATATATATATTTTTATAATATATCTTTATACATAAAATACATCATATATCTTATATCATAAAAATATGTAGCTATAATATCTATTATATGTCTATATACACACCGCTCATAAGTATTTCTCTACTCGAAGGTCTTAAGTTATTATGTAAAAAGAAAAGAATCCTGAAATATTTGTAGCTTTTTTACAGTCTTAAACAAGCATAATTACAAATAAAAATTTTTTTATTTTTTAATAAAAGGGCCACACTTTCCATTATATCGTTCAATTTCAAGTGCGTAGCGTTCAGTTCTTTCAACACTTGCTTCTGAAAGTCTAAAATTTACAAACTAAATTAGTAGTATTTTTAATTATAGCTACGAAAATAGTTGATATAATATTTTTCTAGGCCCAACATCGAAAGTTGGCTTTTATAGCTATCAGTTGTTAATAAAAAATTAACCGCTGAGCGAGCAGAAAAGTCATTGCTGCTCGCCAAGCTAAAAGTAAATTTTTCTGATAGGTGACAAAAAACAAAAATTAAGATAATAAATAATTGTAGTTCTTTTTAGTCACAAAAATGTGGTCTTTTTATTACAAAATAATCTTTTTATTACTCAATTAGTTTAAAAACAATTTGCTCGACATGTTTCGACGTTATAATATGTTATTCTTATATCATTGTCAAGAGCTTAAAATAAAAAACGGATAAACTTAATCATGAAAATCTTAAATTAGAAATCTCTTCTAATAATTTAATTGTTGTTAGAACGCAACGATTTTCAGTTACTTTACTTTCAATTTTAATCAACAATGTATCCTTAAACCGTGTTTATTTTATTATTATTTTAATTTATTGACTATGGAGAAATTTTATCTCTCTGTGACAGATGTGACATATAAGATTTTCACGATTAAGTTTATCCGCTTTTTATTGTGAACTCTTAACAATGATGTAAGAATGACATATTGTAATGTTGAAACATGTCAAGCAAATTGTTTTTAAACTAATTAAGTAATAAAAAGATTATTACCACATTTGTGACTAAATGACTACAATTGTTTATTACCTTATTATATTACACGATCACTGCAATAGGATTTAGAAAATCAAAAACAAAAATACCTTCTAGCATGGCCAACTTCATACAGAAACGATCTAGCATGGCTAACTTCATACAGAGAATAGACAAAAGTGAGTATGAGTATTTTCATCTTCTTTTTTTCTAAAAAAGTCTATACTTTCGATGACGGCTGTAAAAAAAAATAGTACTATTTTTTATGCTTCGAGCGTAAAATGACTTTTGTGCTCGAACATGTTTGCAGCGCTCGCCCAAAGTATCATTTTCCGCTCTTAATACAAAATGTACTATTAAAGTGTTAATTTACCTGTATCTATTCTTCGAGGAATTTTACATTCAGTTGTCGATTTAGTTACGATCTCGATTGGCAGATTTTGAACAAAGTTTTTATCTAAAGGAACAATAAAATTAATTATGATAGAAACCAAAAAATATTATTTCTAGAGAAAATAAATGTTTACCATTTGTTATAAGGGCGCTTGGAGAGGGATAAATATTAGTATCTGATTCAGACCGTGACAAATCAGAAGATTCGATATCGGACAAATGTTTCGTCGATTTGTTTTTTTTTCTTTTCTCGTTTACTATGTCGCCGTTTCCTAAATTCATCATTTTGCGACAAAAGATCAGACGTCTATTTGGCCTTATCCGCTTTTCGTTGAGCAACAGATAGATCTTCTAAAAACAACAATGAAGATTTTTATCCATTAGTAATGTTACGTACATGTATGTATTCAAACACGACAAAAGTTTATTCAATTAATTCTTTCTTTTGCGTATCTCGACATTACACATTTAAAATATGCTAATTTGCAATTTATTTTAATATATTATTCTGTGACAATGTTTAATTCACTCAGGAAATAATACGTAGTCTCCATATTTTTTTATGAACTTTGCATTATATTGTAGATATAGTATAAAATAATCAAAAACTCGAATGAATTATGAAGGTAGAATTATATATTTTGCGTATAATTGCATCTTATAAACTTAAACTTTTTTTTCTATCATTTTTATAATAAATAGAGGAAATAATTTCGAAAATTTTGTCATTAACAGATATGTTAAGCGTTTTTGTAATTATACTTCAAATTAGTTTTTAAAGAAAATTAATTTTTAACTAGTCATTATAGATACATCATAATTAATAGTGATTAAATTAGAGGAAGAAGCTTCGTGGATGCAACTTTTCGCGAATTTGTATAATCTATAGTGGAAAAATTGCATTCCGTATTGACGCAGTCGCTGAAATAGAAATGTGTACATTACACGAGATGTGTTAGTCAACACGGAACGCAAAAAGAATTTTCTTTCTTTATTCTTACCTTTTGGCCTATGTTAATCTGAACGTTCTCTGACATTAAGCACTACGCGATTCGCAGTGACGTAGAATAGATCATTGGCGTATGCATATATGTTTCCTGTTCTTATCATAACTATTGTTTAAACGAAATAATGGATAAAACACATATCACACAGAATGAATGACATCGTTCGTCTATGAATTGATTTTTGACAGGATGAATAGGAGAAAAAAAAATGTGTAACTCCAATATATTGAAACCATCTTTATATCTTAATCATATGAATCGGACATATTATATTATTCATAATCTTGCCTTCATTATTTGTTAATATTTTCTTATTACTACTTTTGTTCAATCTATTTAATATTTAGTTATTATATTCCAGAAGATAAAAAAGCATGCCAGATGCACATTACTGCAACCAACTAGTCCCACTTTCTTTTTAATTCGTCTTCATTCTTGTTTTATCTTCGCTTTATTCATTATATCATCGGACAAAAATAAAGAGGAAATAAGATGAGGGAGACCTATTTCTTAAAATAATAAGTACGCAATAACGTGCATTGGAATATAGTTTGTCAAAATAATACTTGATAATTCAGCTGCTACATTTTAGAGTTAATTTATGTGTTCTCTCTCTCTCTCTCTCTCTCTCTCTCTCTCTCTCTCTCTATATATATATCTTTTTATATATATTTTTTAAATAAAATTATAAAGAAATTGGTAGGAGCCTACACGTATTTAAAAGCAGATATTTTAAATTGCAAATCTAATGGGCTGCATTTTATACAATATTACGTGGATATGTGAATACAAATATGAGAATGCATAAGAATTGAAAATATGTGACACGTAATGGACGAACGCATCTTTAATTTATTATGCATTATGCTATTCACTTGATATAATCTCGTGCAATTGTGCGCATTGCAGCTCTCGTTATATATTTTGCTAATTTATATTTTTTACTTTTTCCAAGTCTACATAAATAAAAATTAGCGAATTTTTGTATCCATGAAAGTTAAATATGTCTCACATTATGTTTAATTCAGACGGAATAAGAAATAGTAGTTGTAACGTGTCTAAAATAATCGTGCGATTCATATTTAAAACGCAATAACGCAAAACGCACAATAACGTTTTAATTAAATCTTTTTTTTTGCTTGAAGTTGATAAGTCTTAACTCTCTGCGCGACTATTTATCTTCTTCTTGCAAATGAACACTCTTGCACCATTTATTGATAGTGATTAATTAAAGGAATTAACGTCTCGTTGCGTTCTTTCTTCTTTGCCTGTTTTTTTTTTTTTTTTTTTTTTTTTTTTTACTAATCATCAAACCTGTTCTTTCCAGATTGAAAATGAAAGTATGCTGAATGTATTTGAAGCAAAATTGTCAACAGCATATTTCAATCGTTGTTACATACGTATGGACGACGCTGTTGCGTTGCGGAAGATAGAAATAGGATTAAAAATCAGCAATTTACAACATATCATTATTAAAATATACTAACCGTCAACTTCCTAGAAAAGTTACAATAAAAGGGGTCATTGCGTCGGTCCTACGTATATACGGACCACGCCTTCGTAAATATTTATCCGTGCATTTTTTAAGAATCTTACGACAACTTATTAATAACAACACGCGTGTTGCTCCTCCTCCTCCGCTTATCGAAGGGAGCTAGCGATTATCAACATGTTTTTAATGCCCCGTTTGTGCGCGAGTGAGAGCTTGTGCCCTGACGCAATTTTTCCTCCCCTTTGCTATGATCGCGCGATGCCGCTGTTAATGCAACATCTCTTTCTCATCCATTTAAAATTGTTCCATTTTGCCCCCACTCATCATTAAAGACCATCGACAAGCGTAGTGATTCGATTAGGAAGAAAAAGAGGAAGCTAATTCTCTCCTTCCATCTATCTATTGCCCCCTCTTGTGCGCTTCGTTGATAAATAAAATATTAACCAGCACTTAATTCGAGCATGCCGTATTATGATCAAGCTGCCGAATCAACAATCAGTGAACAAACGAACGAACGAACGAACGAACGAGCGAGCGAGCATTCTACACGAATAGAAAAAAATACTCATTTTTTTATTCGGCAACATTTCATAATCACTATAACAGTGTGTGCGATTCATCAAATTTAACAATACTTCAAGAGACCCGAGCTTTTTCAGTTTTTGATCGACCTCTCCATTTTTCTCATCGCTCGTCAACGATCACTCACCGTGAAAACCAGTGACTTAACACAGACGGTATACGGCTTATTTCATTTCCTAATCTCTTTTAGACGAGACCCTCGTCTGGGATATACGTGCCTAAAGAACGCGCGTAAAAAAACTCGAGTTTTCGTCGACGTAGAATGAGCTGCGCGGATATTCAGGGCAGCATAAACGAACAGCAACGATTGTGCATTTCTTGTTGATCGTCTCTCTACGCACATCCGCCAGATATTCAAATCAACATGGTTCATCTGCGGCGCAAAGTAAGCAATATACCTTTGCAATTATGTATATTTATCCTTCAACGAGATCGTCACCTCGAAAGATTTTTTTTGGCAACGCGTCGCGATCCGTTTAGAAAAAAAAATTGAAATTTCTCGATCAAACAAGATTTAACAAAAAATATTAATATTATTTCGTAAAATGCAAAATTAACACAAAGGTTATTCTTTTTCTGCATATATTTTTCTCGATCTTTCCTCACATTGTGTTTTTTTTTTTTTATAAATTTTATCTTTAAACATACAAGCTAGATTTATGTAATAAACTTTGCGTTTTTGCAATTGTCACGCAACACTACTCGTGCTCTTCGAGTCACGTGGTTTTAATTCCAACCAAACATTTAAATAAGACAGTAAGTCTGTCTTATTTAAATTAATTAGACTTCTTATATACGCGAGTTATGCGCGCGCTGAATTAAAATAATTAAATATATAATATACATATTATAGATAGATTATTTATATTATATTGTTATATATTTTCTTTCACATTTTATATATATTAATATACTTCCATCTTCTTCGTTGCGTAATAAATCTTATCATCAATGAAGTATTAGATCTAAACACTTGTTACGAAATACCTGTTTTCAGAATGATAACGAAATAGTGGCAACATCAGCTTCCGTTGAAATAAATTTGTTCGATAACAATTTAATCTAATTAGTGAAAGCAAGCAATTTATCAAAATTAAAAAAGAATAATCAAACAACAATTTTATATTTTTATACATCTAGTCGAATATTAACTTAATTTGTAATTTAAAGGCAATTATTAAGTGATACTTGCAACATTTTATTAACAAGAATAAAATTATTAATTTTTTATTGTTTGATACATGAAAAAAAAAACGATTAGATTAAGAACAACGAATTACATTGGAAGTTTTGCTATAGTCTCTTACTAGATGAATTAATCACCGATTAAGTTAAAGTTAAACATTGATCAAAATTGCCTCAACACAAATATGCAGTATTTAGCTATTATTTATATCGATAAATATGTAAAATTTCAACATCTTTGAATATTGTTTAGAGTTTCTGATTTCTCGAAATCGTTTATGCATTTGTTTGTCATAGATATAAATCAATGTATGTTTAATGTATTTTCATATAGATTTTATCTTTTGGAAATCTCGTTAATCAGCTGCAACAAAATTTAAAGTGGAGCTCTTCTTTAAAAACTAAAGATAAAAATTCTGTACAACCACAACGTTCTTTCAAGGTATTTATTTTTCATGATAATGATATTTTAACAGTTATATATAGTACATATGAGTGAGAGTAAAAATATAATTTGTGTATATTTACAGTATACAGACTTATCAGTCCATCTTGCTGGCCTAGATCAATTAAATCCTAAACCTGATGTTAAAGAACTTTTATTTGGCAAATATTTTACCGACCACATGCTTAAAATACATTATTACGAAAGCATGAACGGTTGGCAAACGCCAGAAATTATGCCTTTTGGAAACATAACTCTTCATCCAGCTGCAAAAGTATTTCATTATGCCATAGAGGTATATATATAATTTTATATATTTGATTTTATTATATTATAGATAATTGCAAGATTAAAAAAATTTTATCATTAATAGATTTCTTTTATTTTAATGAAAAAATATTGCTTACCTAATTAGAGAAAAAGAGAAATTGGCATCTATTTTTGCTTTGTAATTTATATAGTAATTTAATAATGTAGTAATGTAATTTAATAGCTGTGCATATGTTTATAATATCAATGGTGAATTTCTAATTTTAATAACGTTTGTTGTTGACCCCTTTAATAGAAAGTATGATTTATAAAATAGTATTATCTTTACTATGTTATATACGTGTAAATGAAGCTGATAAGCCTTCTTTTATCAGATAAAATTACAATGAAGAAATATATCTTGAAATATTCTCTATCAAAAATATTCAAGCGATCAAATCAAATCATGATTCTGAAGGCTATTGTGTTACCATCTTTGTACTACTAGACTCAAAATCTAAAAAATGTGTTTAAAATTGTAAGATATATAAAAATTATTAGACTTGTACTGATATTAGAGGAAAAACTCTTGTTATATATGCTTTAGTTTGGCAATAATAATACATGTATAAATCTTTCTTCAGTTATTTGAAGGTATGAAAGCTTATAGAGGTGTTGATGGCAAAATAAGATTGTTCAGACCAGAGCTAAATATGGAGAGAATGAATAATTCAGCAGCAAGAATTGGTCTACCTCCTTTCAATGGTGAAGAATTAATTAAGTGCATTAGCAGATTAATTAGTATAGATCAAGAATGGGTGCCGCATTCTACTGCCTCTAGTCTTTACATTCGTCCTACGTTTATAGGTATTGACGTAAGTACCATTTTGTATTTTATTATGGACGTTTGAGAGAGAGAGAGAGAGAGAGAGAGAGAGAGAGAGAAAAAAAAAAAATAACGTGAAATACTATATAACGTGTTCTGTTATAGTATTTAAAATTTAAATTTGCGTTATACCTAGCCTATTTTACAATATATAATGCAATGCACATTTGTTTGTACAATAAATACCAAATAAACGGTATCACTTATGTCACATACGTCATCACGACATTTGCTATATGTACACGAGAATAATCAAAAAGTATTTCTCAATACCTAATGATAACACTTGATAAATCAGTCTTTTGTTGACGCGTGCTCACATATTATATACGAGACGATGCTCCTACGATCGTGTTTATATAGATACAGAGAGAGAGTTTTGAGTTATTATAAGTACATTTAATATATACACACGAGAATTCTTTCTATCTTTTTTTGATAGATTTGATATAACAAATGTAATTTTTATATATTAATCATAATTATCATATGTGTGTTTTAGAGTTTTTATTATATCTATATGCAATTGAGACATAGTTACTTTTTATTATTATTATTTAAATAATATATCATATGAATAACTAATGTGAAATATATGGCATTAATTTCACATGCAAAATCTTTCTTTCAATTTTAACGTTCTGACTTTCTGCCGGCAAAATAAGTTGCCTCAGAGTATTTGTGTTGAATTTTATGCTTAGATAGCATCCAGAGAAACTCCTTCTCTTTTTGTTATCTATCATAGACATAAAATGATGTCTACGTTATCTACTTTATATTAACGACTTTCTTGAAGCATGATATTATTTAATAAAATTGATGCTGATGCAATAATCTTATGTATATATAACAGCTGATGCAATATTGTAATGAATCTTATATCTTATACAATAGGAACATATAACAATATATTTATATATGAAATAATACACACAAAAATATAATCTTAAAATAATAATAAAAAATTTGTAACGTTATATATTTATATTAAAATATTTAAAAAATATACATTTTAATTAAAAACTTTTGATTATTTAATAAAAATTATTTATAATTCTGAATTTTTTCATAATCTAGCTTAAACATACATATTTTATGTTCCTTTAACAGCCTACGCTTGGAGTTGTAGCCTCGGACGCGGCTTTACTGTATGTTATCCTGTCTCCCGTCGGATCTTACTTTAAAACCACAAAGCAGCAAGGGATTTCCCTGCTTGCAGATCCTAGATATACGAGAGCATGGCCGGGCGGTTGCGGTAATTCTAAATTAGGCAGCAATTACGGACCTACGATTCATGTGCAACAGGAAGCAGATGAAAAAGGCTTACACCAAGTACTTTGGCTATACGGGGAAGATCATGAACTCACAGAAATCGGCGCTATGAACATTTTTGTGGTTTACATAAATGATAACGGAGGTAAGAAGCGTTCCTTTGCGATCACTATTTTGTATTATAAAACACTTGCTTAGAAAAACTGTCGACGAATTATTTTAACAATACAATCCCCAATATTATTATTTCTAACATATTTTTTTATTTCTTACAGAAAGAGAATTGCTCACACCATCCTTAAATGGCTTAATCTTACCCGGAATTGTAAGAAAATCGCTTCTAACTATAGCAAGACAATGGAATCAATTTAGAGTTTCGGAGAGATCCATCACCATGAAAGAAATTATACGATTACTTTCAGAGAACAGAGTAAGATTTACACGCATAAATAACAGCATAGCTTGTTATTTACATATAATGATCTTATACTGTTCATCTTAATCATTTCTTTTTTTTTCGCATAGCTGTTGGAAATTTTTCTCCTTTATTATATAGAATATTACGAATATTTTACTTCTTGATTATAAATCGCCAATTTATTAAAATAAATC
>NW_021850582.1:653439-664224 GCF_003651465.1 Formica exsecta
CTTACCTAATTAGAGAAAAAGAGAAATTGGCATCTATTTTTGCTTTGTAATTTATATAGTAATTTAATAATGTAGTAATGTAATTTAATAGCTGTGCATATGTTTATAATATCAATGGTGAATTTCTAATTTTAATAACGTTTGTTGTTGACCCCTTTAATAGAAAGTATGATTTATAAAATAGTATTATCTTTACTATGTTATATACGTGTAAATGAAGCTGATAAGCCTTCTTTTATCAGATAAAATTACAATGAAGAAATATATCTTGAAATATTCTCTATCAAAAATATTCAAGCGATCAAATCAAATCATGATTCTGAAGGCTATTGTGTTACCATCTTTGTACTACTAGACTCAAAATCTAAAAAATGTGTTTAAAATTGTAAGATATATAAAAATTATTAGACTTGTACTGATATTAGAGGAAAAACTCTTGTTATATATGCTTTAGTTTGGCAATAATAATACATGTATAAATCTTTCTTCAGTTATTTGAAGGTATGAAAGCTTATAGAGGTGTTGATGGCAAAATAAGATTGTTCAGACCAGAGCTAAATATGGAGAGAATGAATAATTCAGCAGCAAGAATTGGTCTACCTCCTTTCAATGGTGAAGAATTAATTAAGTGCATTAGCAGATTAATTAGTATAGATCAAGAATGGGTGCCGCATTCTACTGCCTCTAGTCTTTACATTCGTCCTACGTTTATAGGTATTGACGTAAGTACCATTTTGTATTTTATTATGGACGTTTGAGAGAGAGAGAGAGAGAGAGAGAGAGAGAGAGAGAATAATAAAAAATAACGTGAAATACTATATAACGTGTTCTGTTATAGTATTTAAAATTTAAATTTGCGTTATACCTAGCCTATTTTACAATATATAATGCAATGCACATTTGTTTGTACAATAAATACCAAATAAACGGTATCACTTATGTCACATACGTCATCACGACATTTGCTATATGTACACGAGAATAATCAAAAAGTATTTCTCAATACCTAATGATAACACTTGATAAATCAGTCTTTTGTTGACGCGTGCTCACATATTATATACGAGACGATGCTCCTACGATCGTGTTTATATAGATACAGAGAGAGAGTTTTGAGTTATTATAAGTACATTTAATATATACACACGAGAATTCTTTCTATCTTTTTTTGATAGATTTGATATAACAAATGTAATTTTTATATATTAATCATAATTATCATATGTGTGTTTTAGAGTTTTTATTATATCTATATGCAATTGAGACATAGTTACTTTTTATTATTATTATTTAAATAATATATCATATGAATAACTAATGTGAAATATATGGCATTAATTTCACATGCAAAATCTTTCTTTCAATTTTAACGTTCTGACTTTCTGCCGGCAAAATAAGTTGCCTCAGAGTATTTGTGTTGAATTTTATGCTTAGATAGCATCCAGAGAAACTCCTTCTCTTTTTGTTATCTATCATAGACATAAAATGATGTCTACGTTATCTACTTTATATTAACGACTTTCTTGAAGCATGATATTATTTAATAAAATTGATGCTGATGCAATAATCTTATGTATATATAACAGCTGATGCAATATTGTAATGAATCTTATATCTTATACAATAGGAACATATAACAATATATTTATATATGAAATAATACACACAAAAATATAATCTTAAAATAATAATAAAAAATTTGTAACGTTATATATTTATATTAAAATATTTAAAAAATATACATTTTAATTAAAAACTTTTGATTATTTAATAAAAATTATTTATAATTCTGAATTTTTTCATAATCTAGCTTAAACATACATATTTTATGTTCCTTTAACAGCCTACGCTTGGAGTTGTAGCCTCGGACGCGGCTTTACTGTATGTTATCCTGTCTCCCGTCGGATCTTACTTTAAAACCACAAAGCAGCAAGGGATTTCCCTGCTTGCAGATCCTAGATATACGAGAGCATGGCCGGGCGGTTGCGGTAATTCTAAATTAGGCAGCAATTACGGACCTACGATTCATGTGCAACAGGAAGCAGATGAAAAAGGCTTACACCAAGTACTTTGGCTATACGGGGAAGATCATGAACTCACAGAAATCGGCGCTATGAACATTTTTGTGGTTTACATAAATGATAACGGAGGTAAGAAGCGTTCCTTTGCGATCACTATTTTGTATTATAAAACACTTGCTTAGAAAAACTGTCGACGAATTATTTTAACAATACAATCCCCAATATTATTATTTCTAACATATTTTTTTATTTCTTACAGAAAGAGAATTGCTCACACCATCCTTAAATGGCTTAATCTTACCCGGAATTGTAAGAAAATCGCTTCTAACTATAGCAAGACAATGGAATCAATTTAGAGTTTCGGAGAGATCCATCACCATGAAAGAAATTATACGATTACTTTCAGAGAACAGAGTAAGATTTACACGCATAAATAACAGCATAGCTTGTTATTTACATATAATGATCTTATACTGTTCATCTTAATCATTTCTTTTTTTTTCGCATAGCTGTTGGAAATTTTTGGAGCAGGCACAGCAGGCATTATCAGTCCCGTATCTCGTATTGAATTTCTGAAACAAGATTTGTGTATACCGACGATGAATCAATCCGAACCAATTTATCAAATGCTCAGACAACATTTACTGGATATACAATACGGTGTTATACCTGAACATCCATGGAGTTTAATCGTCGAATAAAGTACGAGCGACAAAAAATTGCATGCGGAATTATTTGATTTTTTCTAACTATATATTGAACATTATATTTATAAAACATATGGAATCTTTATAATATGATGTGCGGAATGTGAGTTAAATTATAATATTTATTTATATTTACGAAATATTATATATCGCGCGCGCTTCTATGAAGAAAGCCTTTCTATGTCTTCTATATCTACTTTGAATTTATGTTGTGTGTTTAGAACTCTTTATTTGAGTTACTACATTGTAAAAAAAAAACGTATTATCTTTTTCTACAAAAGATAATCGCATGTAAATTTTATACATAATGTTGATGCAGTTAACTATTATATATAGATACATAGAAACATATATTTATGTACAGACTTATGCATTTTTGTGTATATATCTTCAATACATGTGTCTTTAGTATAATTTTATTATCTTTTTTTTTATTATCTTTCTTTTTTGTATATATATATATATATATATATATATATATATATATATATATATATATATATTTTAGCACACATTTTGATCGGTTACAAGCACTCACATTGATCAGTGCTTACAATTAGAGATTTTTATTACCTTAAACTCGATTGATGAATCACAGGGTTCTGCGTCCAATCGGAACGTGAGCAAATAGATGTTACTCATCTATTTATACTATGTCTATGGTTATAGCAAAATATCTCCCACTCAATGTAGGGCTTCTTTGCGACTGCCATCCCGTGTATTATACAAACGCAAATGGTCTGGAAAAAGTTGGTTGAATTATTTTCATCGCGTTCGGTAAGCGAAAAACCGTTTTTCCTTCCTTTCTTTTATCTGTGAATAATATCGATGCGAATGACATGTCCGTCTGATTTCTCCTCGTATCATGTATATTAAACAGGCAGTATTGCGGATAAAATCATAATATTTCAATCTTTCGCAGCTCTTTCCACAAGCTGCGCTTTATTTCTCCATGTTTTCTACGTTTCTTTTTTCAGACATTTAAAATCATTGAATTATATAGATATTATATAATTCGATATTTGATATAATTATAGATTATTTTGAATTATATATATAACTCTGAGATCTCTAGACTCTTATATAGATTGGTGTTCCATTTAAAATGTCAACATTTTGTTATTATCGTAATTATATGATGATAATATAATAATACATATTATAAAATGTTTATAATTGCGAAAATATAATGTACTGATATGAGCGCGTTTCAAATATTAGAAAATTCAAAATTATTATCCTATTATGCGCAATGTGAACCGCACGTTTTCTCTGCGCGTGCGCATTCTAAAGCAATATGGCCGTGCTCAGCCGCGAACTTAGCTGCATTTAGCGGATATTACTCGTTTGAGATTCGTGTGAGGTACGAGCTTAAAAGTCGTATCTGTTCAAAGACACGGATCGTTACGATCGCGAGTGGATATTATTTCAAAGAGAATCGATCACGCGAGGAAACACGTGACGCGAAACGAGCGGGAAACTACGGCGCAGTCACGTTGACGCGCACCTAACCTCTCGCAAGTGTCAATCACGTTTTCCGTCCCAACGAGCCGCTGATCGAGCGTGTCGCGCTCGTACATCGACGAAAAGAAGAGATCCCGCACGTGCTTGTACGCACGTTGTTGTTCCCCGTGTGTGTTCTATCGCGCCGATAACCGATGTCCGCTGGCATGTTCCGCGCGACGAGAGCGAGGCCATTCAACCTGCGATACATCCTCGCGTTCAACGAACCTTACGCACTTTGTTGGAGACAGAATAGAGTGAAATAGTGTTTACTGCAACTGCATACGTGAATGTGCGATCGAGGTTCTATTAACTTATTTTTTATAGATATAGTTTATATATCCCGTATTGTATTTATATTATACGTGTGCGACACACTCGCCCATTGTTCATTGTTATCACAATCTACTACTATTCGACATCGCACATAATATAAAAGCATATATATATATCTGTATACATATATACATATTTGTATATACATTGCTCAACGTTTCGCATTTTCTCTCCTATTATTCTATCTAGCTTAACGATGCGCTTTATCAGTGTTGAGAAACTGAGCGAAATTCAGAATGATGCTACACGTATCAGGAACATATGTATACTGGCACATGTGGATCATGGGAAAACAACCCTAGCAGATTCTCTCGTTGCGAGTAATGGCATTATTTCCAACAAATTGGCTGGCAAGCTTCGATATTTGGACAGTAGACCAGATGAGCAGACGCGTGGAATCACAATGAAATCCAGCTCCATAACGCTGTGTCACGTACACAATGAAACAGATCATATAATAAATCTAATCGACTCTCCAGGACACGTAGATTTCTCCTTTGAAGTTTCAACAGCAGTTCGACTCTCCGATGGAGCTTTTATCGTGGTTGATGTAGTGGAAAGTATATGCCCTCAGACACGTAGCGCCTTATCTATATCATATGTCGAGGGTTTAAAGCCTATTTTAGTACTTAATAAAATTGACAGGCTGATTATAGAAATGAAATTGACACCATTAGATGCCTATGTTCGTTTGACGCAGGTTTTAGAGCAAGTAAATGCCATTATGGGTGAGTTATTTGCAAGCAATGTTATGGAACGTGAAGAACGAGAGGAAACAGTTACAGTTACATCAAACAACATAAACGAAAGAGATTTAGCTGATTGGCAGTCGGTACTGGAAGAGATAGACGACTCAAATTTATATTTTTCTCCTGAACAAGGAAATGTTCTTTTTGCTAGTGCAATAGATGGCTGGGGATTTGGTATAAAGGAATTTGCTAAAATTTATTCCAACAAATTAGGATTTAGCGAGAAGGTCTTGCGTAGAACGTTATGGGGAGATTTCTATATAAATAACAAAACAAAACGAATCATGAAAGGAGCTCAAGAGAAAGCCAAAAAGCCGCTTTTCGTACAATTGATTTTGGATAATATCTGGGTGTTGTATGAGACCGTAGTGATACGAAGAGACAAGGATAAATTGCCAACTATGGCTCAAAAGTTAAATATCAAATTAACAACGCGAGACTTGAGACATACAGATCCGAAAGCGCAATTACAAGCACTTTTCTCGCAGTGGCTTCCTCTGGCAAAGACTTGTCTTGATATGGTATGCGAGAAGGTGCCAGCACCATGTAACTTAACCGATGAGAAAATTGAACGATTGATAAGTGGAAACAACGACTTCTCTGCTTTACCTCTTGAAACGCAGCGACTCAAAACAGCATTCTTATCGTGCGATCCATCTCCGGAAGTACCGATTATTGTATTTATATCGAAAATGTTTCCAGTGGAAAAAGACATGCTACCTGAAAATAGACCGAAATCTTTAACATCAGAAGAATTGGCACAAAGAAGAGAAATTGTTCGACAGAAGCATGCGGAACTGGAGCGAAAAAGTATTACCGAGAATCATCAGGAAAATACATACAATTCGGTTGTCTCTCATAAAGACGTGAAACAGGAGGATGTCACTGACGATAACTTGGATGGCGCATTAGTAGCCTTCGCTAGAATATATTCGGGAATTATCAAGAACGGAGACGAGATATTTGTCTTAGGACCGAAACATAATCCCGACGTTGCCCTAGAACGCGAAAAGACGGGCGAAAAAGTGGATACGTCACTTGTGCTTAAGGATTTAAAACCCGGAAGACATATCACGAAGGTGACTGTAAGTAAATTGTACATTCTTATGGGAAGAGAGCTCGAAGCTGTGAGCAAAGTTCCGGCAGGTAATGTCTTCGGAATCGGCGGCCTCGAAGAGCATGTACTAAAGACCGCGACACTTTCCACTACGATCGCTTGTCCTTCCTTCACGGAGTTAACTTCTCTCACGGTTCCCATTCTACGAGTAGCTCTTGAACCGAAGCATCCGAATGACTTGCCCAAGCTTATCAACGGCTTAAAATTGTTGAATCAGGCGGACGCTTGCGCCATTGTTCACATGCAAGAGAGCGGTGAGATTGTTTTGAGCACTGCTGGTGAGGTTCACTTGGAGAGATGTTTGGAAGATCTCAAATTGCGATACGCAAAAGTCGATATTAACGTATCGGATCCAATTGTGCCATTCCGCGAGACCATAGTGCCACCTCCGAAACTCGATAGGGTCAACGAAACGATCGAGAAGAAAGTGGAAGAAGGAAAACTTGAAATTTGGACGTCGAATCGGCAGTGTTACTTCGAGATAGACGCAAAGCCTCTTCCAGAAAACGTAACGAAATTATTAGAGAAAAATACTAATTTGATAAAACTGTTGGATAGTTATTGCAATAAAGGCGTAGAAAAAAATGGAGAACGCGAGAATTTTTCTGGTGAAAATCAACCAAATGAAAGATCTATGTCTGATAAAAAGCAGAAGGAAGTGAAAATCTTTAAGAACGAATTGGAGGCAGCTTTTCTCGAAGCGGGATGGGAGGATAATATATTAGATAAAATATGGTCGTTTGGACCTCGGAAATGTGGACCGAATATCCTGTTGAACGAGACCGACTATAAGCAAAAGAAATACTGGGAGCAGCAAAGCACAAACGACGATTCTCGAACGATGTAAGTATTCTTTAAATATATTTTTAATTCTTTAAAAGTATTTTCAACGCAAAACTTTTTTATTTTTATTGGAATGGATAACTCTATAAAATCGATACAATAAAAAAGTAGTAATTTACTGTGCAATATATATACCAATGATATTTTGACGATATATAATGCATAAATATTAGATAAGACAAACTTTGATTACTTCCCCTTTGTTGCTGAGATTTGTTTCAAGTAATAATAATATATGTTGGGGTTGCAATTATTTCAGATATGACAGCAGCATGGTTAATGGATATCAACTCGCCACTTTAGCTGGTCCCTTATGCGAGGAGCCTATGATGGGCGTCTGCTTCCTTTTAAAAAAGTGGGAAATTTTTGACACTCCGCAAAGGTAAATATAATCAATAATTTTAAAACAAGATTTATAATGGACATTATGTTCGCGTGGCTAACATTTATGCATAATGTTGCAGCGATTCTAGTGGTCAAAGCCAAGGACATCTAAGCGTTCAACTAATGTCGGCATGTAAAGAGGCTTGTCGACGGATCTTTAGCCTGCGGCATCCTCGATTGATGACGGCAACATACAGTTGCAGCGTTTTAGTCAACTCCGACGTTCTCGGTGAGTAATAATATGCGATATTACACCGATAAGAATCCGTCTCGTATATGGTTTTACGTATAATCTCATTCGAGAGCACATATTCCTCCGATTTTCTTTTAAGTCATGCAGAGCATGACTAACACGTTGTCATACAAATATATGCGCATTAATGTTTTTCTCTTATCTACGAGAGACGGATTATTGTCATAGTGAATCGAATTTGAATTGGGAATACAGGCGGCATAATATTTAATATATTTTTGTTAATGTCTTACTTGATAATGAGAGAGAGAGAGAGAGAGAGAGAGAGAGAGAGAGATAGAAAGCTCTGAAATATAATAATCGTAGACAGCTGTGAGCTGGAAGAGGATCGGTTGCTTTTGACATCCGTGCTAAATTGAACGCAGCCCTTCTTTTCATTTAGAATCGGGATAATTTATTCGTACATCTCGTCTTTGTTTCTTCATAAAAATTATACACATTTTATCGTACAAACGTACACCTATTTTTCTTGATAATGAGAGAGAGAGAGAGAGAGAGAGAGAGAGAGAGAAAGAAACAGAATGCATATAAGTTTTCTATGTCAGAAACTCAGGTACCATATATTCCTATCTTTTTTGTTAAATAATGCGCCATTAGACAGTTCTTTACATTGTTACAGAAAGCAAAGCCATTCGTCTTCTTTATCGTATCGTTAATCAGTTTATCGGAGTTGTGTATCGTATATAATTAATCGCGACAACTCTCATATTACGAACCTCTCATATTATGAATGTAGAAATCATAGTATAATGAATAATAAATACAATGAATAATTAAGTGAAGATGATAATACAAATCACATAGCGATTTCATTCTATCGTATCTACTAATTCTCGCGCGGGCACACTGGCGTATAAGTATTTGCAAAGTTTTTAATTAAATTAATTACAAAATTAATTTTTTTTTTTATATTTTACTCATCCTTATAATTGTCATTGCGCGCAAAAGCACAAAAATAAAATTATTCGAATATTTAACAAGAAATTACAAAATACATAGAATAGAATTAATAAATAATTAGTATGAATTATGTCATTTTTTGCATCCAGGTGCGCCCGTTCGGGAATTAAAAAAGCGTAAGAGTACTAAGAGGAAAACGGAAAGGAAATGTAGAATTCGAGCGAGGAATAGCTCGAAGAATTATAAATATAGTAGCGTTATTAACGTGTAAATTCGTCGATGGCAGAATATGGGACGGAACGTTGCGTCGTGTTTGCTATTCCCATAGAGACGGCGTTGTCATCAGCTGTCGCACCTTGTGCCAAGGGTAACGTGGTTTCTCTTCGTTCTCTATATGACCTAATAACAGATCGAAATTATATCAATTGCAAAATTTTTATCTCGAATAAAGCTTCAAAGTATAATATTATATAACGTTTACAATGTGCATACTTGAGATGCTGCGCGAATATCGCAACGGTCGTCCTCTTCTGTTCCCCTGCACGCACATCATCCCGTATACTCGAATGCCCGGAACGCTAGCATAAGTCGGTTGATCGTGACTCATAGGTCCTTCTACAAAAGAACACAAGATGTAAAAGCATAAAAAATTATACGTAAATTAGTAGCTTTTCTTGTTCGTGAATTTTAAAAAAGTTTGGTAGCTATTTATTTCTATTATATTATAATGAAATTATCCATTAGAATTAATTAAATAATTTACGAAAATTTAAGAAAGACTTTCTCTCTCTCTCTCTCTCTCTCTCTCTCTCTCTCTCTCTCTCTCTCTCTTTCTCTTTATATTTTTTTATATCTACGTATCTTTTCTTTTTCGGAATGATTCTCGCTTACCGAGTATGTTTGTATCGGGACATCGGCATATCACGAGATAATGAGACTTTCCCGTACGCACGTTCTGCAGCGCCAGTAGAGACCAGTCTCTCGACGCTCTGCATTCTCGCATCTCGGCAACCGGCTCGCACGTTTTTACTAAGGTCAAGGCCTGAAAAGAGTACGAAGGCAATGAGCGTCATGAGCGTCATAGTCTTTCTTAATCAGATATATACTGTGTTTGTGTTACATATATATAATTCCATTGGAAAAAAAAATATGCATTACGTAGATTACGTAGCGACAATTTAAGGAGATGAAAATCAAAAATATTATCGCGAATGCGATCAACGTGTTTGGAGATAATCATTAATTATCGATTATTTCTCGTAAAAATATTGCTAAGATCTTTTTTTATCACAAAATTAAGATATATGCTAAATTTTATGGTATGTTATAGTAATAAAATTACAGTGATATTGAAATTGGATAAAAGTCATCTACGTGAAAGCAAGCTCGAAAGCACGGGACTATCGTATCGAATATTTAAACTCGTTTCTCGGATTTCTGCGATGACTGTCTTTTCGAGCGATGATTCTTCGGTGTGCAAGTCACGGTTAATACACGAACGAAAGTGAACGAGTTTTTTCTCGCGCCGGGAAACTCGTGTTTAAGATTATCCGAGCCGAGTCGGTCATACCGGGAATGGCGTCTTGTACAGGTACCGTTTCCGTGACAACTCGATGTCTTAAGTACTACAAAAATACATAAAACATTACATAGGAAACACGGCAACTTTTATAATTCTGACGGAAACCCTCGCGTTTTCCTCGATTGTATACACGTTTTTACTTGTAAAGCATATAATTTTAGAATAATTTGCTAATATCGCCTCGATTCGAATTATAATTCGAGTGATTTAAAATACAGAGAAACTAATAATATTAAAATCAAGTAAAATCCGAATAAAATGGCAAAAGAGCCACGCGCAGTTTTTAGGGCGCAAAGATATATAATTAAAACCAAAAAATAAATTAAAAAATTAGAGAATTTCTTTAATTACATGATTCGCGAAAGGCGGACGTTTCGGCCCTTTTTTGGC
>NW_021850582.1:676657-690302 GCF_003651465.1 Formica exsecta
TCTCTCTCTCTCTCTCTCTCTCTCTCTCTCTCTCTCTCTCTCTCTCTCTCTCTCTCTCTCTCTCTCTCTCTCTCTCTCTCTCTCTCTCTCTCTCTCTCTCTCTCTCTCTCTCTCTCTCTCTCTCTCTCTCTCTCTCTCTCTCTCTCTCTCTCTCTCTCTCTCTCTCTCTCTCTCTCTCTCTCTCTCTCTCTCTCTCTCTCTCTCTCTCTCTCTCTCTCTCTCTCTCTCTCTCTCTCTCTCTCTCTCTCTCTCTCTCTCTCTCTCTCTCTCTCTCTCTCTCTCTCTCTCTCTCTCTCTCTCTCTCTCTCTCTCTCTCTCTCTCTCTCTCTCTCTCTCTCTCTCTCTCTCTCTCTCTCTCTCTCTCTCTCTCTCTCTCTCTCTCTCTCTCTCTCTCTCTCTCTCTCTCTCTCTCTCTCTCTCTCTCTCTCTCTCTCTCTCTCTCTCTCTCTCTCTCTCTCTCTCTCTCTCTCTCTCTCTCTCTCTCTCTCTCTCTCTCTCTCTCTCTCTCTCTCTCTCTCTCTCTCTCTCTCTCTCTCTCTCTCTCTCTCTCTCTCTCTCTCTCTCTCTCTCTCTCTTGCTCTTTATATCATTTTAAATCTACGTATCAATTCTTATATAATTATGAGATCCATTAAACTTTCTTCAATATTGAAATTTTAAATTAATTAAGCGGAATTTTCGGAATGATTCTCGCTTACCGAGTATGTTTGTATCGGGACATCGGCATATCACGAGATAATGAGACTTTCCCGTACGCACGTTCTGCAGCGCCAGTAGAGACCAGTCTCTCGACGCTCTGCATTCTCGCATCTCGGCAACCGGCTCGCACGTTTTTACTAAGGTCAAGGCCTGAAAAGAGTACGAAGGCAATGAGCGTCATTGTTTTACGAGTCTTTCTTAATCAGATATATACTGTGTTTGTGTTACATATATATAATTCCATTGGAAAAAAAAATATGCATTACGTAGCGTTATAATGAACAATTTAAGGAGATGAAAATCAAAAATATTATCGCGAATGCGATCAACGTGTTTGGAGATAATCATTAATTATCGATTATTTCTCGTAAAAATATTGCTAAGATCTTTTTTTATCACAAAATTAAGATATATGCTAAATTTTATGGTATGTTATAGTAATAAAATTACAGTGATATTGAAATTGGATAAAAGTCATCTACGTGAAAGCAAGCTCGAAAGCACGGGACTATCGTATCGAATATTTAAACTCGTTTCTCGGATTTCTGCGATGACTGTCTTTTCGAGCGATGATTCTTCGGTGTGCAAGTCACGGTTAATACACGAACGAAAGTGAACGAGTTTTTTCTCGCGCCGGGAAACTCGTGTTTAAGATTATCCGAGCCGAGTCGGTCATACCGGGAATGGCGTCTTGTACAGGTACCGTTTCCGTGACAACTCGATGTCTTAAGTACTACAAAAATACATAAAACATTACATAGGAAACACGGCAACTTTTATAATTCTGACGGAAACCCTCGCGTTTTCCTCGATTGTATACACGTTTTTACTTGTAAAGCATATAATTTTAGAATAATTTGCTAATATCGCCTCGATTCGAATTATAATTCGAGTGATTTAAAATACAGAGAAACTAATAATATTAAAATCAAGTAAAATCCGAATAAAATGGCAAAAGAGCCACGCGCAGTTTTTAGGGCGCAAAGATATATAATTAAAACCAAAAAATAAATTAAAAAATTAGAGAATTTCTTTAATTACATGATTAGCGAAAGGCGGACGTTTCGGCCCTTTTTTGGCCATCATCAGCGCAAATAATACTAAATTCAACAATATAAACGGTATACAGAAAGAGTCTTAATCAATTAAAGCGCATAATAATATTAATAATATTAAAATTCAAATAAAATAATATTAAAATTATTAATAATTGATTAAATAATATTACAATTATTAGCAATAATTTTATAAAATCATGCTTTTATCAATACGCGCAAGTGATATCGCGTTCTCGAGTCTCTATCCCTCGTAGTAAAAAATCGACGATATTATAGAACAGCTGAGAGAGACGACGTCTTTTTTCGATTTTCTCGATCGCCAAAGAGAGTCGGAAAGTTTTCACTAACCTTGGTTCGCGGATCGGTCACCAGCTCGGTCGTGTGCAGGTCGTCGCTGTCCAAGGACGCGCTGCACGGATCACGGTATCGTCCGGGACAGGCGCACAGCGGTTGAGTAAAGTTTAATCTGACATAAACGGCGTTGCACACTTGCTGGACCGCGCACTCCGGCAGCAGGTAGATATGCTGATTGTGCGGATAGTAGTGATACTTGGTCGGTTTTGCAAGCGCCGCGCTGGCCCCCTCTGGCAGTCGTACCCCTGTCTTCAAAAAAGATTGCGTACTTTGGCAGCGTCATGTAATCACGTCGTAATAACATATCGCGCGATTAAGAGATGTCCGGATCCGATTTTTCGGAGCTACAGCTGATTACAGGGCTTCTTCTCTCTAAAAGGTATCGCATTCTTTCGTCGATTGACACGACCGTTATCTTCGTGTTCCTTTAACTCTTTCGTTTATATGTTTGAATTACGAATGAATGCGATTTCGAGATATTTTCTAAAAATAATTTCCTTTTATAATAACAGATTCTCTTGCCAATTTGAAGATTTTTTTTTCTTACAATTAGGGAAAAGGCATAACTTTCGAGTTATAAACGATTGAGAAAAAGGACTTTTCACAAACTTTATTCAAAAGATTAAAACTACATTCTTTAATTTCAAGGATAATTTATTTTAATAAAATTTTAATGTTCGAGGCTTAGATACAAAATATATGACAGAATTGAAAACTTGCAAATAATGACCTTTTTCGATATTTTTGCAAGGGAAAAATCGATTTTAAATTGGTCAGAGAATTTGCTATTAAAAGGTATCTCCCGTGAATTTGAGGCTATTTAAGAAAGACTTACAATTAGTCTGATTATAAAAATGCTCTTATTTCAATTGTGCTATATTTCATTCGAATCAAATCAGTACATCGTTACCGTAGCATGATTCCGCGGTAAACGAGATTGTATGTTGTATACAGTGCCTCATTAGCAATGTTTCTGTATTACATAGGCGATTATGCGGCATCTTTTCACTTTTGCGATTCACACTTTCCCTTTACTGTTTCACGAACAATTGATATGACATATGTAGATTAAAAAGAACGAAACTTAACTTCTATTCCGATATCGATCCAATTTCGTGAAATGTCAAGATTATTAAAAAAACACGCGTATTGTCAAAGAATTAAGCGTCAATATTCGATATATCATAAAAATATCTCACTTGTCAAAAAATAAACACATTGTCAATCGCGAAATGAATAGCTTGTAAAATGGCAAATCAGTTTCTCGTGAAATATAAATGTTCGATATCTATTTCGGAAGAACACTGTCTATACGTATCGATCGCGTGATGGAAATTGTTAGTAGAGAAAGCAAGCTACGGAGAGGAATAAGATGAGGCAAAAAATAAAACGGACGGAATTCTCGGAGTGAGAGAAAAGAGAGGCCGTAAAGCCGGGCAGACAGGCAGAGGCAAAACGCTTGACAAATCGATGGGGGTACACCGGTACAGAGGATGGTTCGTACGGATATCCATCGCCGGTCAACTTCCTGGAACGTGAGACTATGCTCGAGAAGCGATAGCCTTCCTCGCCTTTGCCTGGTCTCGCTTTTTCTTTACGGTGTATCATTTATCTCATTTACTGCACTCGAGTCGCAATCATCTCATTCGATCTTGTCTTAAAAAAGCTTCAGGTCCAGAAGAGAACGACGATATAAATAGCTTTGCTCGCGTATCGTGGATTTTATTACAAACTGTGGGAAGCTATCAGTGGTTTTTCTTTTTAAATTAATATTAATATAATTCTCAAAAATTATTAAACACCGGTTGAGAGAGAAATTAAAGGAAACAATTAACTCTATCTTCTTCTGCATATTTTAGAAATATATAAAGAAGTTAACGCTCGCGAGAGGATGGGAACGCAAAGAATGCGACTGTTAATTGCCATAATTTTAGCTCAGAAAAATCTTTACGAAAAAAGAATCAGGTATTCTCCCCTCTTTTCCCCACGGTCCGGCAAATTTCGATCTTGATTGCGGTTCTGTGATAAACGGTCGGTTTAGTATAAAAGTATAAATGAAGGAAAAATGAGGACGGTTCGCGGAAGAATGCTGGTAAAACTCTGAAGCTCGTTTCGACGAGGAATCCTTGACTTACTTGGTGAACTTGGCCAGTGTTTCTTTCATTTCCGACCCTGTTGGCCGTGCGGCATAAATCGCGCCGATCGTAATCGACGGTGGGTGATCGGCCTCAGTTCATCCGACTTTGTATTTTCCAGACCATCTCCCGTTCTCCGGTGTCGAGTTGACTTGACCCCAGAGAGGCGTAAAACCGTCCGACTTTAAAAATAATGTCATCGCGTGCTGTATAATCCACCACGCGTAGCTCTCGGGCTACAAAACGCTCGTTTATAAAGCGGTCGTTGACCGAAACGCGATCGCATTCCCTCGAGTTCTCCGGGGTCACTCTTTACGCCGGGTTTACTCCGTGCGATTTCTTTGGAATTTTGCGATACTCCGTTTTCTTTTTTTTATCATCATCTCGCTTCTTCGTTCCGTACTCGTATTTCCGTACTTCGGTATTTACTCGTAGGAAAGTTTACTTGCGTTCGTTCGAAAATATAACGGTTTTGATAAGCAATGAGATGAGGAATGATAAGTCTGAATAGCAAAGCCAGGTGAAATAACAACGATCAAAGGGATATATGATACGATCAAAATTGCAGTAATTTTATGAACAAAAAATATTTTTTTTAATAATTAACTAAAAGCTAATAAAATTATTCAGAATATGATAATTGTCTATAAATTATTGAAATGGCAAAAAGAAAATACAAATATAAAAACATAATAAACATATTGTTTAAACTGAGGAAAAAGTTCCATATAGTAATAATAGAAAATAATCACATCGTTAAAATTATTATTCGAATACTACGCTTATATCTTTCTTTCATCGTCTCTTTGATGATGTTCGCTTTTCTCTTTTATGTCGTAGGAGACGCTCGTAAATAAAGCTTTGTCGACGAATCGCGGTGAGTATCCGATTAAAACGGAACCGCTAATTGATTTGCTGTCTTTATTCCGCCTAAATACAGAGTATGCAACAAGTTCGCGAATTACTATCCATGGACAAATATATAACACGAAGTAGCACAGAGTGAATCGATTAAAGCTCGACGCGAATAGGCCGTGGTAAATTGTCCGTAGCAATGCCGGCCTCTATCCTGTCATCGCCCCTTATCCTTATCTTTTTCTTCCTCGCCGCTCTTTTCTTTTATTTTTCTTCGCATTTTCTTTTCGTCTCGACATCGTCACGTTCCACTACCGATATTAGCACCGGCTGATCCGTTTGCGTCACGACCGTGAACGCTCGCCCTCCTTTCGCCGTTTGTAGATTCGTCCAATATATCTTAAGATGCAAGGTGCATCGGCGATCCTCGCAATATTATTCGGACATGCTTGTCTCAGTGAGCGTGAAGGAAATCGATTTTTCAAGCGGGAAAAATAATTGGTTGAGATAATCGCGATGTTATAACGCGAGGAACGAATTAAGACCAATTGAGATAAATTGCGTGAATTCGCGTTATAATTAAATCTTTAATTTGGCGATATCTCTTTTTTTTTTTTTTTTTGCGCGCGAGGAAAATAAAGAATTATACACATACACCGTCCGACAATGATTAATTCGTTCCGTTTCTCTAGTGAGGTAAACATAGGAGTGGGGATATCTTTTCTATATAAAGAGTATTTAACATATAAAGTATTTCGACAGTGGGAGGGGATTGACGAACAATACGGCGAACAATAACACATTATTGTTTTGATACGTTGTCATGTTGTTACCATTCGTACGGCGAAGCTCGAGCAGGACGGCAGCGGCACGAGTCGCTCCGTATGTCGTCGCATTATGTTTTGAAAAACGTAATTATTTCAAGCAATTATTACAATTTGCGATTAACATTTGTTTTCATATTTTCATTGTCGGGCAATATACATGTATATAAAAAATCATTTTTGTATTTATATAAATAATTTTTAAATAAAATTGTATGTGTGCGTACAAGGATATAAATTCAACAAATCAATTGAGTAAATTAAAAAAAAAAAAAAACTATATATTTCTAATACTCTAATTCCACATTATTCGCATGTTGCAGTATTTATATTGAATGAAAAAGATTCTTAATGAGGTTATCGCGAAAGTGTCGAGAAATCTGGTTAGGATTACGGTTGTAAATATATCTCGAAGTATACAATTGTATGTAATCTGCGATGTTCGTAATTGAAGCATCATCCATTTAAGAATTAGATGGTCATTATCTGACAAGTCTAATTTCTGCGGTTGTAAGTCTCGGATATCGTAATATTCGTCGTGACGAATTCTCGCGGATGCCACGCGTTTCCGAGAGAGATTCTTACAATACAATTATTAACCTTAGTGGAAAAGAACCCAACGGTTCGTTTACCGTTGCGCTCTTTTCATGGTTGTTTTTGTTAGATTAAGCGTCTGTGTGTGTAGAAACGCCATCGAGCATCACCTATCCAGTACTATTATTAGTCGCGCACGAAACGGCAACTATCATTGCTTCAATTGTCACATAGATGAAGATTTTTTATATTTCTTTATATTTTATGAAATGAATGGGAAAGGAGTAATACGCGAAACTTTCGTAAGAATGTGACACATTTCCGTCATCTATTTTGCTTGCTTTAATTAAACACATCTTTTTCTCTAACGAGAAATCTTTAGATATAAAATTATTTATTCCTTTGATGAAATGTGTGTGAAAGTAATAAATATCAGATATGTTGAATGTAACTGCGGCAAAAATATCATCGTAATGTCGAATGATATTCTTATCAGAGAGAGAGAGAGAGAGAATTTTTAATTGTGAGATATTAAAAAATATTAAAATATATATTAAAAGGACAGAAAAATATTTAAAAAATAAAAAATAATAATAATGGGGCAAATCTAATATTATCCCTATTATTCTTCAACTCAATCATCAGTCATGGGATTATTCTAATTTTGCAATTATTCATTTCGTCATCGCGCTCGGAAAACTGTGCTAGAGCAACACTCCGTTACGCGCGTAACTCGGAAGCGCGCGTAGCGAGGGCAAAATTCCTATTCGGGACCGTTAGTAAAGTTCTCTATTTCTATCTCGCTCGTGCTATCGTACGCTAATGCGGCGCGAGCCGTCGACGTTGAAAGGCCGGTCGTAAGTATCGGGATACGCTCACAATACCCCGATGCGGAACAGTAAAAAGATCCAGCATCTTTGAAATGCTACTCGTAAGATAGAAATTTACGATTTTGTTACGAGTTTTAAGGATCCGTTTTAAAGCGAATCCACGATCTTAATAGGCTCAGTTATTTTTTCAAACTAATTACGCAGATATATAGTCTGATATCGCCCTCGTAAAAACTTCGAAAGTTCCATAATAACGCACATTTTATATTTCGCAGCATAATATTTTATACATAGAAACTTTTATCGCGTGTGCAAGATGTTTCATCCTTGGCATTTTATACCGCTAGCCAGGGGTAACATCAACCAGGTGTTTGTCTTCGATAGATGTTTCAGATTAAGCAAGACACTTGGCTCTTTTTAACACGTGTTACTTCAATCATTTTTCATTAAGAAGGAAGCACGATAACAATAATAACAATAATCGCGAATAATGAATTCATAAAAGAAAATATAACAGACGGAACCAAAATCGGGGTTATAAGGCATTAAATCAGAAATTTATGCCAAAGTATATCGAAGTAAACCGAAGAATTTAGCCGGATAGCACGTCTTCAAGATACGATTGTTACCTTTAGTTTAGACATGCGTGACTAATACATGCGTGTACATTGTAATAATGGTCTCTCTGACCAAGCGTGCTTCCTTTTTTACGATACTGTATAAATGATCGAAGAGACTTGTCTTTGAAGAAATATGTCATAGAATTAGTAGCTTCGCATTAAAAAAATGCATTATTGCGACTTTGCGCGCCTCGCTTTTTCCCCACGTCGTCTATAAAAAAAAAAAAAAAAAAAAAAAAACACCCCCGCGTTTTTCAAAACAACTCGGTCCCTTTCAAAAAAAAAAAAAACCCGGCCGTCTTATTACAATATTCCGGCCCCAGTGACGATATATTCAATTCCCATACGCTAGAAATCGGTATTCGTCGACGGTACGTTGCACGCGAACAATTCCCAGCGATTTTCCATTCGATATTGAATGAATGGTGCGACTCGTATCACCTCGGCAAACCCGTCATTACAGGTCGAATCCTCCTTCCTCCGCGCACATTGTATGTTTATTCGTACCAGTTTACCGCAAAACTTTACCGCGTGCCAATTAAGTCGAAGTCTCAAATCGGCGGGTTTTCACCGACGTCAGTTAATTTTATAATCGCGATTCATAAATACTTCTCCGTTTTTTTCTTCAGATCGTAACTGCCTATATACAGGTAGAGGAAGCGAGTTCAATTAATCATGGGTAATTAAACCGTTAATAAATTATAAACCGGTTAATCGAATTTTCTCTTCCCATCTCTATCGTATTATATCATAAGAGAAGTGTTGCGATTTGTGAGCAGAAAAAAATTAATGAAATAATAGTTAATTAAATTGACTTTTGATTAGATTTATATTCAATTTAATGTTGAAAATACTTTGCGTTCGAAAATAAAATATATTCTGATGCGATAAAAAAAAATCTAACGTGATAACGCTGTAATGCATTTGTACAATTCGAGATAGCGTTTCTTTGCGCGATGTATATACTTTTTTTTTACGCGATATAATCTTCGTTCTCTGTGTCCGCGCCAAATTTTTACGTCGTTTTGCGGCAAGGCGGTGTAACAGATAGACAAATAACTCCCATTAGGCGAGATATTATCTACCCAATTTGCGGATTTTGCCATCATTTGTGCGGTTATTACAGATACGTTAGAACACTTAATCGTTATTAATGTGCTCCCCCGCTCCGTTATGCGCGCGGCGTATTTACCGTATTCCACGGAACGAAATCATCCGCTTGTAATCAAGAAACGCGTTATATTCGCTTATTTGATCGCAAATGACTCAACGGTGTATGACTTTCATACATCATCGGTATATACCGCCGTTATCTCGAAGAAACGAGAGGAAGAAAGAAAGATAATAAGAGAAAGAGAGAGGAGAATCGTGTAAATTAGAGCCAACTGCAGAAGTCTCTGCATCTCTACCGAGGAGAAAAAAAAATTTCTCCCTTCGGCTATAAAAGATTCGCCCAAGATGACCCGATTGCCTGATTGCCTCTTGCTTATCGCGAACGAAGAAGCGAAGCAACGTACGTACGAGCAACGATGTACACTCGATTAACTTGGATAATTACGACGTATCCCGTGCGCCCAAGTATCTCGTATCGTACTCGAATACACCGATTTACTTTCTCGTTTTTGCCATTTTGCACGTGCACCCATCTACTCCGTTCACGGCGTCACTTGCAGCACGTAGAGCTGCATATTTTCTACATACGGAAGAGAGATACATACGAAGAGATGCATACGCTACTTTCTCGGTCGACCTATATGCGATTTTTTTTCTTCAAACCCCATACGATCCTCCACGATGGCTGTATAACTCGAATCTGGGTGCCTTTCTATCGCGCATAATCGGGTACACGCTTTTCTGCGCTCCTTTAAAGTAGGGGAAGCGAGTAGGAACAGAGCGAGCGTGCACAGGGAAGAGAGATATGGGATTTTTCTACTAAAATAGAAAAAAGAAAAAAGGCAAAATTTGTTTAGCTTACGTTACGTCCAATATCTTTGACAATATCTAGAATGTTAGAAATTTCTTGTATTCTGTTTCTTATCTCTTCTCGATCTAATTGAAATTTAATTTGTAAGATGTAACATATTTGAGAAGGAGAGAAAAAAAAAATGGAATTTTCTATTAGATTGCATTTTCTCAGTATATAACTTAAAAAAGCAACTTTGATTACGATGGCTATGAGACGATGAAACTTATTACAATTTATTCTACATTCCGTGAAACGTGAATAAACAATAATGAAAACATTTCTACGTTGGGTTTCACGTCGCTATTTTCTCGCAAGACTTGTTCATTTATCTTCCGAATGATTTCTGATTTTCTTAGTGAAATTCACCAAGTTGCGAATGACATGCTACTTCAATCTTTACGTTAAACCGTATAGAACGTTGACGTTTCGAAAATCATTGCATCGCATTGCGTTTCGGTTTATATGTCGCGGAACGAACGCGTGTAAAAAGGACAAAATTCTTTCGAAACTTTGTAAAATTAGTACGCCGGTGCGAGATCGACTAATGTATAATTCAATTGAGATTCGATATCCTGTTCGCGGTTCCCCGTAAAATAATTACAAGCGGGAATCTGTGCCGGGATAGTTGAAAACGGTGGTTTTCGAGGCAAAACCGAATAATACGAGGCACACGACTGCAACGGATAAGACGGAACAGTCGAAGAGCCGGTCAGTCAGGATTAATGCACTTACCTCGCTCGTGTAATTTGTTGTCAGCTTGATTTGCGGTCTAATCTTGCCGGGCGACTCTCGCGTTTCCTTGGCCGATGTTAAAGGCACGGTCGTCGTGACATCGGCGACAGCGGAGACTGCTGATTTTCTCAACGATAACACCGTGGCCGCGGTGTGTTGAGTGGGCGAAATTATTCTCGGCGACGTTTCGGTGAAGGCGGGATTTGAGCCTGGGTTCTGCGGGTCACCGGAGATGGTCGCGAGGCTCGCCGTGGACGACATCGACGAGATTGTCGTTGTCGTCGTCGTCGATGTCGTTGCGATTGCCGTTGGCAAGATCGTTGGCAGCTTAAGCATCGTCGTGGCGGATGTTACGGCCGTTGCCGTCGCCGTTGCCGTTGCCGTCGCCGTTGCCGTTGTCGCGATCGAGGAAGGCAACGATGAATGTAACGTCGCGTTCCTTACAGTGTACGGTAGCGTCGCGTTGCCTGTAATCGGTCTCGAGACCGCCGTCGTGGCGGTGATTGCCGAAGCGTTCTTGATGGGTGTGATCGGCGTGGTCTTTTTTCCTTTAACCGGATCGTCGGGTCGACCACCCTTCGATGATGACGCCGGCACAGCCGACGCTGTCATCAGCAGTGCGAAGAAAACGCAACATTGGATGGTCCGCATTCTTGACTCTCGATATTACGGCAATAAATTGCTTCCGCTAACGTATTTTCCTTTTCCCTCGGAAAGTAATTCCTCTTATCGTAAGAGCTAATGAGGTTTCCTAATATCGCTTAGAACCTGCGAATAATAAAGGAATCATACGTTAATAACTTATCGAGGTGGTATTTATGTGTTTAGAAATTGTTTTTCCTACGCTATATTTGAAAATGAAAAATATTTTAAAGGGAAACAAAGAGAGTGTGTGACGCGACATTTTCACTTTTGCGCTTTCTTATTTGTGTGTGGAATCTCTTTGTATTAAATTACATTTTTATTTTTATTTCGCATTTAAAAAATCGTCACTCTCGCTTTCCTGTTTCGATGTCGTCGAACGAGGGAAAGGATTATAGATCGCATATCTCTGCGGTTTGCAGAGATTATGTGATGCGATAATAAAACGTAACACATCTACCATTACGTACTCATTATCCAAAGCGATATTTATTGTCTTAACAGGTGGAACTTTCTCTCTCTCTCTCTCTCTCTTTCGTAATTAATTAATTAGTTTGCATATATGCAAAATTTATATGTGTGTGGAATCTCTTTGTATTAAATTACATTTTTATTTTTATTTCGCATTTAAAAAATCGTCACTCGCTTTCCCGTTTCGATGTCGTTGAACGAGGGAAAGGATTATAGATCGCATATCTCTGCGGTTTGCAGAGATTATGTGTGATGCGATAATAAAACGTAACACATCTACCATTACGTACTCATTATCCAAAGCGATATTTATTGTCTTAACAGGTGGAACTTTCTCTCTCTCTCTCTCTCTCTTTCGTAATTAATTAATTAGTTTGCATATATGCAAAATTTATATTTTACGAAATACGGAAATTGATCCAAATGTTTGCTACATATCAAGTTTATCTCGAGAGAAAGATGATAGTTTTATCGTAATCAAAATGTTGCAATCTAACGTAATCGCAATATGATGGATCGTGTTTAGCTTCCACGGAATGTATACAAAATATTCTGCAATTATAGCATCCTTTCTTTCACCTGTTCTTTGATAAATTCAACGTCGACTGCTGTTTTAATACGAATTTATCGCGTGACTTTTATTTTCGATTTCCAGTTAAATAAGCCGATTATTTCTCTCGCTCTCGAAAGATTTGTGTCGATACGTAGGAATTAGATGCGGGCGAGGAAATATAGCGGGGGAGAAAGAGAGAAATGCGCATTCGTTTTGCTCGTCTTTCTGAATGTCCGCGCATTGGTCCATGGCGAGCTGACCACTTCTTATCCGCTTCCCGACCTACCTATTTTCCTTTCACGTGCTCGATCCTGTCTTTTCTCTGCAGCAGTTATCGCACGTTTGCCATACGACACTCCGGTGAAATTGGGTCATTCGGTATAAACCGCGTCAATACAAGCCGTTATCTCGTTGCATTTGCAAGGCCGTATCAAACCGCACGCGAGCTCCGAGCATCATATGTTAGACATTACGCATCATTAGAATATATGTATATATATGCATATGTATCTCGTGCTGAATATATGATAGATAAATATCTAACGGAAGTGAGAACGCGACAAGGAATGAGATATGCATCCTTTCGACCAAGATAACTATTCGCGTAACGATGTGATAAACGATACTGATTAAATATAATCGATGAGCTTGAAAAGCGTATCACGCATAAATTACGTCAAATGCATTCCTCTACCGGATGTAATATAAACCCGAATGAATTTTTATTGCAGAGATATGTCTAGATTTATTTCCAATGAATAACATTATTTATCGCACACCAGAAATTATCTTCTATTTTTCCGACCCACGCCTTCTGCTATAACGTTCCCTTCCGTCACAGGGTGAACCGCACAATGTTTCTAACGAACAATGAGTTTCCACGCTTAAACCGCAAACGAAGCTCTTAAATGTACGCGACATCGGGTGTGTTTATGCGAACAATATAGTAATTAGATTATTTTCTTAATGGAGGGCGGTGGAAGAAACGGTCTAAGAAGTCTAAGAGGAGGCGAACGGGTGACGTGAACGTGTCCTCGGAGAATGAACACAAAAGAGACGGTGAATCCACGATCGTACGTTTCCACGTGTGACAATAGTACAAGTCGCGAGAGAGAAAATAAAACGTTAAAATTCTACAATGTTAATATATACATATTTGAAAGTTTTTACGTATTTAAAAGAGAAAAACTCATTTCTATCTAATTGGCGATTTGATATATTTGATACCGCATTGGACGAGCGGTGAATAATTTCACCGCTTAACCGAATAATGAGCATTAATTATCTCGTGAGAGTAAAGGAAACGTTTACGGACCGATATACGTGCGTTTGTTTCAACAATTTGTCGGATTAATGAGACTGAAAGGAATGC
>NW_021850582.1:690708-733347 GCF_003651465.1 Formica exsecta
GAATGCCGGCCGAAAGTGCGCGATTAGTGCTGGATATAAGTAAGTCCGAGAGGATCTCGTAAAATCTTTTTGCGTTCGCGTTTGCGTTTTATGTCCGCGCAATTCAAGTGACGCGACCGGGAAACAAAGGAAAACAGACCCGCGGCGATTCGCCGACGACGACGACGACGACGTAACTGTCTAACGGATCTTTGATTAAATTAGCTTAACATGTTATGGTCCTTTCCCTTGTCGTGGTTCATTGTAACGTAGTTACATCATTCGCCACAGTGAGATCGCCAATGATTGTGGTATGAAAGAAACGTATGTCATATGTTATGCTTTCTTCGAAATAATTCGAAAGACCGGCTTATACTCACAATTAGTTGTGTTGATTTATTTTTAGAAATATAAAATTGAAAGAGTAAGCCGAGAAACCAGTGTCTATCGCTAATGTAAAAGTAAAATGAGATTCCTTTCTCGAGAGTATACTTTGTTTCGCAGATGACTCGATGATAATAATGTATCATCCGCTCGTTCTAAAGAGAAAGGAAGCTAAAGAACAATATTCGCGATGAGAGAAGGCTCTCCGAGACTTTTTCGTATTTGAGATAAGACATTCAATGAAGAATACACCCACTGCCCCGATTCGCATCGGTAGTGCCGGCTGTTGGACATGTTCCGTAGATTATAACGGAAGTACGAAGAGCGAAAAGGCGATCGGAGAGAGAATGTTGCTTCTTCTAAAAAAAATATCTATCTAGTTTGCGTGGCGGAATTATCGATGTCGAATGAATATCATTCGCAAATAGAGCAAATAAAAAAAAAGACATATATCTTTTCAATTCTTTTTTAATTAAATTAATTCGTATATTTCACAATGTTGCGCGAATTTATCGCATTGATACGACAGTAAATATCATTTATAGAAATTTTACACCGGAAATACTTAGCGTCGTGGTGCAATCATCCTTTCATAGCTATAAAAAAATAAAACAATAGCAATTGTTTTATTATTGAAGCTCAATAAATTATATGATAAACATTATATAATAATAATATAAAATGATAGATATTATAATATATTGACTTTTATAGAAACTACAGAAAAATAAAAAGAGTATTATAAATTTATATAATACAGGTATATAATGAATAATATGTATGCGTTTTCAAAATGAGTAGATGTCAATTCTCGAACAATACTAAGTATAACGAGTCGTCGTGCGTGCGCGTGTATTAATATTTAAATTAAAAATATATGAGTTCGTACCTCGTGCAGCGAGTAAAGACAGACTGACCCTCGACCTTGACTTTCGTCCTCGCTTCGCTTCGACTGCGACCTCCGTAGCGACCTCGACCGCGATCCCTGATAGGAAAGAAGGAAGTTGTACTCCACTCGACAAGCTCCACTGACAAGCCGGTAGAGACCAATCGGTTTTACAACATCCAGCGTCTGCGGTCGATCTAGCACCTGCTGTCTTTCGGTCGATTCCCTCTTGAGAAATTCTGCAGCTTGTTCGCACTATAACGAATAATTGAATACGCGGGATATTCTGGACCGAACCGACACCCAAAATCGCGATGACAGTTCTAGTCTTGATAGCACCCGTGTTCACCCTCTTCCGCGTCCCTCGTTATTTCGAGATGAGCTGTGCCTGGCTGCTACCGTGAGTTTCTGCGCAGAGGCTGCGGTAGATGTGAAGATGAAGGAAACTCGCGAGATGTAAGATTGTTTCGGGGTTTGCGCCCGACTGCGGCCTCGCGTAGGACGCTCCGTGCCTATGAGTCCCCGCTAGTCCCACTTACCAACCAACCAGAAACTGCTCGGGTATACTCGGGAATCCTAAGCTGTGCATCTCCACCAATCCACCTTCCACTTCTTCCTCCGCTTTGCGTCTTGTTCACTTCGCATAGGGTTCGCGCACGTCCGAGATTTACTTGTGCTTTTCGTTCTTTCGGCGCAATGAAAGACGAGCGAACGAGTTTCGCAGCTGGGACCAAAATTGATTTCGCCAAGAACCTTTAATCAACCGCGAAGACATCTTATGATAGACTGTTGATTGATTTTAATAAATTATCAGGGAGAGGTTTGTCTTTTTTGTTTCTGCTAATTGGAGAAATTGATATCTAGATAAAAATTATTCTTAAATAGCTGTCAATTATTCCGCCTATTTGATCTGAAAAAAATCTAGATTATTATGCTGAGATTTATTACTATACTACAACTAAATTTGCGCGTGTCTCTTCACCTTTCCAATAAGCATTGTTTAAAATTATAACTTTCTGATTATTTTCTGTTTGAGAGAATTATATGAGAATTATTGATAAATAAATTTTTACATCTATAGATGAAAATTAACAATTATATCGACAGTATAAGAGGAGAAAGATAAATAGACAAATTTTCTTCTGATCTGATAAATCATGCAAAAAATATCACAAACATTAAGATAGGTATTACAATTATTTTAATTGACTTACTACATTAGAAAATAAACAAGAATTACGAGTTATCTTAAAAAGCTTATTTTAGAAAATCGAGCAATTTGTCGGCGTGTCGAACCATGTTGATTCTTGTAAATCTAATGCTTACAGCGGGAGATAATTCTCTTTATGAATTATACGCGAGAGAGCAAGCCTCGCCACTCAAAAAGGTGGTATTGCAACTACAACAAAAATTTTCTGGGTGCGCAAAATTAACTGAGGTACATAAATGATTAGCAAATACTGTGATATCGCATATGTTTCGCATTTAATCAATCTAAATGACAGAGACAGAATTTATATCGCGATTATTACTTCCCGTCTTGTCGATGGGCTCTCGCTTTATCGCGACTTTTTGATCGTAGACATGGTCGAGTAACACATTGAGTACATGGCCTTTCTCCAAAGATCGAATGCGTATTCTTCTTGACTTGGCGATGCATCTCGGTGAAAGTCTGCGACTATCTATATTAGACATGAGATTGATTTGACGTGGACGCTAATCATTGTCTGCGGTGCAACGTGAGGGAACTATTCGGTTACAATTTGCCCGTTGTTCCTCGTGAAGCAATAAGCAATGAGAAAGGCAAGAAATCAGATACTCGGCACGATACCGATATCGATTGTATTCTATTGGGGACATGGCACCCAGCTGACCACTGGGAATCGGAAAAACTGATCTGTTCTTTACGCCTAACTTTTTTACGCTCGAGCGCGGTCTTTGAAAAGAGGAACAAATAATGTAAAGAATTCTAAAAAGTGTGTCGACGAACAGCTTCAATCATGCGACGACGTGTTTTTTCGAGCGAGCATTTACACGAGGAGACGTAAAATTCAGCACAGAGAAGTTTGACTAATAAAATTTCCTTTAATGTCCATCCAATGCGAGAGTTGTGAAAACACGCGATGTCCGAATAAGTTTTCACTTGAAGAAAAATTCTCTTCATATTTATGAGAGAATTCGCTTTCTAAAATTTATACGAGTCCCAACGATAATGCTCCGTATATATACGATGGCGCGATTAAACGCGCAACTTTTACGGCAATTATCGCGGGTGATATATAATCGCTGTGTATTACAAACGATCGGATAGTTAGCGAGTAACTCATGGAAATTTATACGAAGATGAGATCAATTATTTTCATGGCAATTAATCACTGAAAAATACTTGAATGGACGGTACTTTTCTATTATGTTCTTGATTTTTATCTTAACTTTAATTTCACGTTAAATTAATTTCTTCACACTTGACTGCTTTTCTCATCAAATTTATTGAAAAGATGAAAAAATATGCATGAAGCTACTTGTGCGCGGTATCACGTTTATAATAAAAAATAAGAAATTAACAACTAATACAAAAAATATAATTTTGAAAAAATTATACTTATTTCAAATTTTGTAATACAACTCTGAAAATATATTCAATAGTTGAATCTGCAGATAAAAAAAGATTATTTTTTACGGATGTTTAAAGGAAGGGTGCTGCGATAGATCAATGTCTTTCGATTTAAACGTGTATCGCTGATGTCGAGTGATTTTGAACGATTGTCTAAATGAATCTCAGAAGTACATTTGTGTACGTTGGGCAAGAGAAGGCGATTCAATGATTCAAAGCAGTGAAGCGCAGTGCGGCGGTAACGGTGCCGTGCAGATGGTAACGTGCGAGTAGAGCATCCGCGAGCAGTCGCGGGTGATGGACCGTAACGTTCTCACAGATAACTCATGGCTTCCGATGGCGTTCATTCGCGTTCTGGTTATGTCAAGTTATCCGAAGATAACTCGATGGAGAACGAGAGAGCGATTTGTATTTCGAGAGGGGAGAGCGGCATTTCTTTGGAAAGCAATAGATATTTAAATTTATACATTTATAATGGCGCGTTATAATAATATTCTCAAGCATTGCTTTCCGGAGAGATATACACGATTATTTTACAAAAATTATAATTTAGTTTAATTAGT
Organism: Formica exsecta; assembly: GCF_003651465.1. NCBI lineage: Eukaryota > Metazoa > Arthropoda > Insecta > Hymenoptera > Formicidae > Formica > Formica exsecta. Next base: position 695,135 of record NW_021850582.1, read on the forward strand.
ACCACTATTATAATATATATACACACAATTTTACATAATAGAAATTATAAAAAATTAGAATAATGCCAGATATACAGTGATGTTATTATACTGTTTATTATATTGTATATATATGGGAGTATACAGTAATTGATTGAAATAAAAAGTTATATAAGCTTTTGTCAAGATGGAACTGTCTAAACAACTCGGTCGTGTTTTGTATTGAAATATTTAATTGTTTCTAATAAGAAATGTTTTATTAAAATATACATGATTATTTATCGTTGAAAGCATTATCACAATCCTCTTTATCGACTTGCGGCGCAGATTGGAAATTCTACGATCAAAGATCGATAAATCTCTCGCTTCTCTTTATCATACATACATATAATATATTTTGCAAACTTTCCAAAGATTTATAAATTTTATTACAAAATTATTTATATCGTTAAATCCTCGTTCGTTTAACATAAAATATATGAAATAGAAAGATATCTCGGAAAAGGAAAGCTGGAGAAAGTAAAGCACAATATTGTCATATTTTTTATTAAGTTAATGTAAAATAACAAATATAACATCGAGAGAGTCTCATCCGAGTCGTCTTACAATGCTCTCCTCTTTCTCTCTCTCTCTCTCTCTCTCTACCATGTACAAATATACTCCTCGAATGGCATTTCGAGCATATCGGAGACAGATATATACAAGTTATATCGACTACAGTGATATTTAACTGCGATGTTTGTAATATTCTGCAAAGGGATATACAAAGTGGGTAGATAACACTAAAATGGAAAAACTCGTTGTTGCTACAAGAGATGTACAATAACATGATCAAGTTATTAATGAGAATAAAGCGAGAAAGATCCAAATATTATATTATACAAAATTGTATAGGTGGCACGCGCAATTTTCTTATCTCTATATACTTTTGTACATACTTTTTACATTTAATATTTTTCGCCAACGCGCCATTAAAGATGCTACATGGCACGGCATTGTACGGTTAATGATACATGATCAGTTGACAAATATATCAATTTCCTGTCGTCGTCGAGGCTTTCGGTGTCGTGTCGATGAACGAATTAAGCGCGCTTTATTCGCGAGGAAGAGTTGCCGCAAAGATTTTCAGATTATTATTGACATTATTAGGGCAACGTTGATACGACAACTGGCTAAATATGTGTTTGATTAATGCGTTTTTAAAAAAAAATACTAATACAATCATGATGCCACTTTTTACGAAAACGTGTAATTTAATTACGATACTGTAATGTCACGCGTGGCAAAAATCCCGAATCATCGACACCGCCGATATATTGTTGAGCGAAGGTATATGGATTCTCTACGATCCCCTCTAGATACCGTAGGTCGCTTTATCGAAGCTGTGGGCTGGTATGCAGTAACCGCTGTAAGTCTTGATTTCTAAGACACCGGCGTAGGATCTCGCCGGTGAGGAGCCAGGATCCGTGTGTCGTCGCGGGCATCGGTGTCCTCGGGGACATTGGCAAAGTGGCGAGGCATTCACCTCCTCGAGTTGCGAATTACGTCTCTTACGTACGGTGAACAGACGACAGGGCTCTTTATGCTGGCATCGTAATCTCTGAATCAAAACAAAGTATTTCTTTTAAAAGCAAGTTAATTTTGCTATTATATTAATTAACGTAGATACAGATATCTCGAAAATACACTTTTTCTCTCTCGACTTTAACAAAATTTTAGAAATTGCATTTCTCGAAATAAACGTGTTTCTCTTTCTATTTCTGCCGCGATATCTCGAATCGCTGACTTACGCTTTGCGGAGAGCAAGCGAAGGCGTAGATAAAGCCTTGATTTCCATCCGGTGATCTATGAGGTTGCCTACGAACTAGATACGGCACACTACCTGGCCGACATCGACAGTGAACTCGTTGTACAGTCGCGTTTGCTGGACCTCCTCCGGGTGCTAGGGTCCACGTAATGTCTCTGCAGTAAAAAAAAAATGGGGATATTTCCATTATGAACACGTATGATGGTCCGAAAAAAATATATTTATTTTTCATTACGAAGAAGGAACGTCAAGTTGCATATTTATAAATGTTTTTAAATTAAAAAATTAATTTTTTATAAAAATGTATAAAATAAAATAGTAAAAAAAAAAAATGTCAGGTACAATCGAGTAACAATTACGAGTAACGATCGAGGAGAATGCACGACGTGATCTAACTAACTTGAAGTAACGACAGATAGGAAGTCGTTTCACGGGTTCACAGAGCTTGTAGCGGCGCGTTTTATCGATGATCGTGTGTCCGTCGTCCTCGTGAAGACTGCTGGGGCAAGCACGGCCATTCGGACAACGACATTGTCTCTCGACCCACGGTGCACCATATAAATCCACCTTGCTACATACCTCGCTCCTGTCCGCGCACTCCGGTAATTCCTTCTCGCTATCCTGCGCAAACAAACAGATACTCGCGTCATGAATAAAGAAAGCGATTGATCGTTTTCGCGGAAAATCGTAAAGTGCTTTTTCCAATCGTGCGAAAAATTCTCGAATCGGTAGAGATACGTTGAATCAGCCGAAAAATCTCTATGTGTGTCCCGGAAATGTATTATCACGATTGATCGTATACGAAGAAACGCGTCTCGATAAATGATAACGGAATTATTATTAGAAGGGCGATTAAGATGGCAGTGATTGTACCGTTGCGTAATAATAAAACGTCTGAACTTGTGTCGCGCTATGGGACACGGCTAATGAAATAAACGAGACGATTGCGCACAGACTCGTAACTAAAGTATATCCGCTCTTTCCTGCGCCGGCGATACAAAGTCTGCTGTAACTGGACTATTTAGATGTTGCCAGTCCATTCATTGAGGCAATCGCGTACGTCCTGTCCGGCCTATCGTCATCGACGACATCAACTACCGTAAGGCGAGATATCTGTGTCGAAGTATGTGCGTTAAATTTTTCGCCAGATTCGATCTTTGCGATTTTTCATTTGACATTTGAACCNGAACCGCTCGATAAAAAAACACCCCCATTATTCGCGATGAGACTATTAGAACGATATCGAACATAATTTTATTTACATTATTCAATTTAGAAAATAATTTTCTTCCAATTAATCGATTCATCCTTCCACGTCTTCCCGGATATATTATGGTTTTATAAGGGGGGGAAAAAAAAAAAACCGCGAAAAGTCACGCGCATTTTCTGTTAACGCGATACATTTATCGAAGTGTGCGATAGTGCGTGAGCAAAAGTAGTTAAGCAACGTGCCATTCAACGAAGAAAAGGTTCGAGGAAATGGCCTTCCGCCGTTTTACCGTCGACTGTGAGCATTCGACTTTTTGCTATGACCATCCTCCCGTTCATCTCGTTTGTCTTTTTGTGGCTTCTACTACTTTACTATTGCTACTACTATTACTACGATCATCTCCGTCACGATACAACGGATCGCACGAGCAGCTTTTTACGAGGAAAATGCTCCTTGATCTCGTTCGCTTGGATATCCGTTCGCGCTAAAGTCTAGCCTACATCTGCGAATACCGTCAAGCGACAAACTACGCGATCGTTGAATAATTTTCCATTTGCTCACGAGATATTGTTTCGCCAATTTTTCATTGCCATTGTAGAAACATTTTTTTTTTTTTTTTTCACATTATAGCATTTTGTCTAATAAACTTATAAAAGAAAACATTTTTTAAACGCATAAATCTTTTAACATATAAAATATGATGCTTTCGAATTAGCATTACATTAGTATTACATATAGATAATGAATTTATTTGGACTCGATGCGTTAATTTTTTTTAAATCATCTCTATTCAAATGCGCTTAATCTATCTATTGAAAGGCAGGTAAATTTCAATTGTCGAAAAAGAGATGAAATGTCCAGAATATTTTAAAAGCACGCCTGTATAATCCATTTTAATCCATCCCGCCTTACTCGGATTTCAAGCGAGCTTCCGATCGTTAATCGCATTTCCCGTACGACGCATTTTCTACGCATCTCTTTATCCTACTTCCGTCGGTCCTAAGAGCGAAAGAAAAGACGAGCGTAACGAAAGGCGAAGGAAGTTTTTGAAGCTGATATAGCGGAACGGCGGGGATTCACACATACAGAGCGGTGGTAAACTAAAATGGGATAATAGAAGGACCGGAAGGGCGCCGTAAACCATCCGGAAGTTCTCACGCGTCTCTCGCTTCTCGCACGGCCGCAATGAAAATGACACCTGGCACTCGGGATGGACATGGACATACCACACGAAGGCAAAGGAGGAGAAAGAGACGGAGGTGGAGAAAGAGCGGGAGGTGGTGGTCGCCTAGAGGTACCGCGCGAGGACGACGAGAAGAGAAGAAGGGCGGCGCGCGAGACGAGGTGGAAGCTACGGAACAAAAAAGAGAAGAAAAGAGAGGCAGGAGACGCACGACGACGCAGGGAATCTGGTCGGATGGATGGATGACGTTAGTAAAAAGATTGCTCGTTCATCGTACCGTACAGCTATACCGGATGTTTCTAAGAGAGCTCGGAAATCTCGTGCCGATCGAAGATATAATGCAACTGGATGCTCGATATAATTAATCGTTGTAAAATTGCCATTCGTATCGTTGCGTGCATACTAAGAGACAATTATAATACAGAGTGAATCGTACGAACGAAAAGAATTTCTCGCGCAAAAATAAATCGAAAATGTACACTCCAATTTTTTTCGTACGAGATTTCGTTTTCGAGAAAATTATTAACTTTGAAAAGTTGATTCATGTTTGAATAATCTCTAGATTATTTTTGCATAAGAAATCACTTTCTTTTCGGTTCACTATACGTTCTCCGACCAATCCTGTATATGATTTATTTATGAATGGAGCGATCTGCGGGAAAGGGCTACTCTCCGGTCAAATCGCGCTTTCTAATTTATCCGGATAAGTTAAAAAGTAGATGTATAATTAGCTATGGAGAGAGAGAGAGAGAGAGAAAGGAGCAACAAATACAGAGAGAATACAATCAAAGAAGAGAAAAATTCTCAAGCACGAACATGCCAAGTGATTCTTATGGGATAACGACAAACCGGCGCGAAAGCCGCATGACTTTTGTCCGATATAAAGAGAGTATATGGAATTTTTTTTTTTTTTTTCTCCTCTCGATGTATGCACGCGCACACATAGACGCGTATCGTCATCCCCGCCATATCATTCCTGCGCACGTACTCTCGGCCCACGTGCGAACGTACCGTATCTACGATATATCGTACTTGGGTGTTGCGCTTATCCCCGCACGTGTAACCTACGTACCCCGTACATGCATACACGCACGTACGGGCGATACGTAGGTGTTTACAGCTACGACAGCAACAGGTTCGAGCATCGAGTGGGCGCCGCTCTTTGCTAACGGCTACGTTTCCCTCTCCCCGCGATACTTCCTGCGCGCTTGTAAGCGGACGATTTAGCTTCAAATCCTCGGAATGCTACCCGAGAGAATATATGAACTCGCATGTGTACGTTCTTACGGACACATGGTGTTAAATTTTCTGAAAATGCGAAGGAATGCGCCACTTGTGTCGAAGAAAAACATCGAAGATCGAGGGCAACCCGAAATTCGATCAAATTTAAGAAATAACGAAAAATATACGGTGCGAATAAATAACGCGAAATATATACTTTTGCCGCGACGTGTGTTTTGCCTACTCAATGCAAGACTCATTAATATTTAATCGCTTTGTAGACGATAATTTATTCGGAGAACTTGACGAATAATAATGCGATTCTAACAGAGTAAAATTGACTTAAAGAGACGCTAACGTATTTGATATAGGCATCTAATGTATGTTTTTGATTAATTGAAAAATATCGGAAGAAGAATACGCGAAGGTAGCGATAAAGGGACATTATACAAGAAATATAAATTGCGTTATTGCAGGCACACATATCGGTCAGATATTCTTTAATTTAACTGATAATATATATCTACACCTCCGTGACAAACTTATCTAGAGATAAATTATTAATATATAATTTAGGAAGATTAGAGAATTGAAAAAAAAAAAGTATATCGATAAGTGCCTTACCCCCACTTGGTAGAGCACCCTGGGCTCCTCATGCGTCAATCTGTGCCTTCTATTACGATTGATAAGATCGATCTCGAGCGTTGTATCGTCGAATTCTTGCAATTCGGCGAGATACTTGCTCTCGTCGAAGAGTAAATACTCGTTTAGGTAATCGTCGTGTTCGATCCTCTCGAGGAACTCGCATTTGCTCCGATGGACGATGCCGACGATCGTCAGCAGGATGTACAGCAGGTGCCGTATCGCTTTGCCAGTCATCTTGTCTCGTACGAGAGGAGTCAAATTCTTCTCAATAAAAAAAATCCCAGCGGTCGCTTGTTTGTGTCTTTCTTTCGTTCGTTCGGAGGGAAATTTATCGCGTTTTACTCGTGATTGGAAAATGGATTGGAGATGCGATAAAAAGGTTATTATTTGCGCAATGTGGCGTTCGAAATGAGCGAGGAGAAGAGAATCGAGGAAATACTCATAGTAAAAATATTCGCAGTAGAATAATCATAGAGATAAATTTAGAAAGCTCGTATAAACGTCGATAATTTGCTACTATTTGAAGTCCATTTTCGCGACTTTCAGACTTGAATTTTTATAATATCGGTTATCGAGAGAGAGAGAGAGAGAAAGAGAAGGGCCTTTCCCCGATGATAAATGACTTGAATGATTCCGCGATCGAGGGATATTAAAAAATAGGGAAGAATCTTTTGGATAAAAGATTGCGAAAAATGGCACGCGCAATTGGAATCTTCTTTCTCGAATATTTGTCGATGCTTCGTTCTCTAGAGTTATTTCAGCCGTTACAATTGGTCAACACAAACGTCACGTGTTTCTGTTTACCGTGACTCGAAATTCTCTCTTATCTTTCTCTTGCGTTCCACCACCGTTCGATTTCTAGAAACATGAAAGAGCGGTGCCCCGTGGCAATCTCGTGTGGTCCTCCTGTGGGCCGATAGAGCGTGTCGCGCACTCTCACTGAATTTTCCAATCGTTGCCCGAAATTATTCGTCGTATTTATCGATCGATGGATTTATTGTCCAACCGAGACTCCTTTCCATGGGGTTCTTACGTGTCCTCTCGAGAATGAAACGAGTAAAACGATCGCCGAGGTCGAGTGAAACGGAACGTCGGACGAGATCGACCTATGCGCGAAGGTATGCCGTCCGCTCGACTGGACTCTTAAAAGCCAGAAGTAAAGCATGAATGGACCCCCACCTCTTTTCCTTTGCCCTTCTCCCTCCTCCACCCTCCTTCTCTTCTCATTCTTGACTGCCTCTATCCCCTTCCCCCTCCCCATTCTTTCTCTTGCTCTTACGTCATCCCCACTACTACTCTCTATCCGGGGGCCTTTCTATCTCTCCTCTCCGAACGTTTTCATCGTCGCCGTTTTCTTGGGACATGTCGTCGTTGCCGCGTTTGTCCTTGTATCGCATCCTCTCTTCTACGACGCTCCCCGGCAACGTATCAGCGTTTTACTTTTTTTCCAGAGTCGAGTTTGCATTCGCGCGCGCGGTCTGTTTTGCCGCAATTTACTACGCTCCGCGTAGCTTTTTGTGCATCGGTGTCCGTGGTTTCCTTTCCTCTTCCCTCGTAAGCCAGTTTTTCATCCATGATTCCCTCCCTTTCTATTTGCGCGTATTCGATCAAACTTTAATCTTCAAGTCCGTTCTTTTCTTGCAATTCCAAACATTTCTCATTTCGCATCTATGTATCTTTTCAATACGATAAATCATTAATTCTAGAAGCAAACTATATCGAATATGTCGATGAATATTTTACCGAAAATATCATTACATTTCGATACATTTTTATTCACGATGGTTTATCGCTCGAGATCCTTATTAAGGTATTCGCGATCCCTTTGTATCGCATATTCTTGAGAAATAGGCTTAAACCAAAATATCTTATACAAACTTATATAAAAGCGATAATAGCATAAGTTTTGGCTATCGTTATTTGGGGAATGGAAAAAAATATTGTACGAGGAATACTATAAAGAATTGCTAAAACAGTACACATTCAATATTAGAGACTATTCATTACGATATCGTTCGTCCTGAGAAAACAAAGATAAAAATTTACGATGATTATTCTTGTTGCAGGAAAATTGTACGCCGTGTTCGGTAAGAGGCAAGGTCGCATCGTATTTACGGAAAGTGCTTACGGTTTTGGTGGACAATTCAGAGTTTTGGCCACCCTACCGGTTCTGGAAAGTTTCCACCTTGCGAGAGAACTGCGGACGCAAACGTCTGGATTGGCCAGTCCGCAACTAGTTTTTAGTCATTGGGAGGTACATAAAAGCTGTCGAGTATATCTTTTGTATCTACCGCGCCTCATCTTGTTACGCAGTAAAATGTTCTTGGAAAAAAAAGTGGAAATATATAGAATTTTGACGTCCTCTTTTCAAATATTTTGTTATCTTTAATCTTAAAAAAAAAAAATAAATAAATAAAAGGTCGAAATTTTTAGTTTGAAGTCGAAGAGAGATGTTTTTCCTATTTCTTTCTTTTTTTTTTTTTTTTTGCTAATTTTAATTTGTATTAACACTAATCATTTAAATATTTTTGTGATACAGGTTATCGAGCAGGATCCTTACTGGGTGCCATCTACGGAGGAAGAATATCTCCATTTCGGCGAAAAAGCGGACAGCGATAATCGAGCTAAATGCTACATGGACACAGTTCGTCGAAGGAAAGGCTTGTCTGTAGACTCCCAGCTAGTTCCGCACGCCGAGAAACAACGCACTCTTTCGAAAAACAAGTGATGCGAAATTTCTTTGCGCGATTATCACGTTCGGAAAATGCATTTACTCCAAATCCACCTGCTCGTGGAGACTCGATTATCTTATTATAATCATTAAATTTTCTATCTGTGGAGGTATATAATTAGAATGCAAATGTACATGAGAAGAAAAGAATGATGTTTGCTTCTCTTCCTTCGTTATACATTGTAAAGATTAAATATTAATTAGCTAAGCAATGTTAAATTTTGTTAATGAGAGAAGAAAATTAGGTATTAAACCGAATATTTTCTTTATTTAATTGCTTAAATTCATATTTTTATTCGCCTTTATTCGTTTGACTAAATATTATTTCCAAATACGTTGTTACATCTATAACATATTTTGCATAATGCAGGATATGTTGAATGAAAATGTATATCGACTAACACACAACTGTATCTTGTATAACAAACATTATAAATTATTTATAAAGTAAAAAAAACATCTTAATATCATAGAACGTTTGTATAAATTACATTAAATAAATGTACATATGTAAACATTTGTCAAAATAATTGCAGGCATATATCATAAATTTGCAATGCACTCTCAATACAAAGTCCTTGGTCAATTCTTTAAAGTTTTTTTGTTATTATAATTTTACAGAACTGTTACTATTATAAATTATTACAGATGTTAATCTAATCATCGGTAAATACAATTTTTTTTCCTTGAAATTGTTGGCTCATGACTTTCTGTTCTTTTCTTTTAGCCAACCAAGAGGGATGCAAATCAGTATCTTTTTCTTTGTTATTGACATCATTTGAATTACTCTTATTTATACTCTTATTAATTTTGTCAGATGCTCTATTATTTAATCGCTTAACAGAAGGTTGTTTATCTTGATATCTTTTATGGAAATTTGAATCGTTTTTGTACTTTATATTTTGCTTTTTAGCTCCGTTACTTGATTGGAATGTTTTTACTCGTGTATTATGTTCGTGAGATTTTACATATGATGTCGAGGCACTAATACTACTCGTCTGAGAATCTTGATTATCTCCCGTAATGAAAAAATCATCGTATATTTTTGCTTGTTCAGTTGTGGAATCTGGAGTTTTGATAGACATCTCCACATTTTTGCTAGATTCTTGTTCCTCTAAGAGTTGGGTAAATTTTTTTACAGTAGCTTCTTTTGTAACACTACATGATTTAATTACATTTGGTTGCTTATGTACAACTGTATCCTCCAATGTATCATCTTCTAACTTTAACACTTTTTCTTTTTTCAGAAGTGTATTATCCTCATTCAATGATTTCTCACATTCATCCAAATTATTTGCGGCTTCAAGTAATTCGGTACTGCATGTTTCTTCATTTTTAGATTTATATTGAGACTGTTTAATGTTTTTACAAGAATTAATTTTTTGTTGCTCTAAACTTTCATTCTGAGATTGAGGATCTTCTTTTAAAGACTTTTTAGTTTTTGCAATACCTTTGTTCTTTAACTTAACATTTTTCTTCTTTTCTTCTACTAAATATCTTTTACAGTCTGGGAACTTCTCCTTAAATTGCATTAGTCTTCTGTACAAAGTTTTATAATATGCAACTCTTGCTATTACACGATCGCTATGACTTAAAGACTCATCTTGTAATATTGTAGTCAAATCTCTTTCATTTATGATACCAAACTTGGAAATATCATCGTCTTTAATTACTTTCAATGCATAAATTTCAGCGAAAAGTTTATCAGCTTTCTTTTTACATTTTTCCTGTTGCGTTTCATTTCCATGTCTGTTTCGTAAGAGTTTAGCTTCTCTGATAAGCTTATTCACTATACAAACTCGTGCTTGACGAACCGTATGTCGCAGCAGAACAATCTAAAAATATTACAAGAATAAATTACGAAATGAATAATACATCTCTGTAGCAATGACAATTGTAAACAGATCGCGCGCGCTTTATTTATTCGTATTATAAATCATATATATATATATCTCACCTCGTTATTTATTTCAACCTTTGCCATTTGGAGTTAAGAAAACAAATTTCTCTACAGCGAAAATCACTTAATAATCATTTAGCGTAGGAGTAAATATCTAAATAAGTATTGAGCTTTTCCTTTTCTTCTTACCGATATCTATCTCTTCAATATCACACTTCTAAATAAATAATTAATTACAACCTCAAAAAAATTGTTTCAAATGCTCCTTTCAAAGAGTCTACAAGACTACAAGAAAGATGGAAACCATGAACCATGAACCTCCGTCGATTTGCCATGAGCTACGGATTTTTTTATATGGGAGCGTTCCATTTGATCAAGTTGTGATTGACCACAGCCATTCACAGCGATTGGTGCTTAGAGTTTTCCACTAGATCAGGTCAGCCAATCAGAAGATCCTGTGTTGAAATGGCCAATTGACAACGTGGATGCCACTCTTTCATGCGCATATCCAAACGAGCCTTCACGTTATCGTTCTTCATGAATATGAGTCAATAGTGACAGGACGTATCTATAGCTATAATGCTGGATGACTGTTGATTTACGAAAGCCAAGCCGCGAGTATTCTGGAATTGTGTGAAATAATTTTGCAACTAATATATATTGCTCTCTTATTATCTGCAACCTCACGATTAAGAGAAACGGCTTATAAAAATGGTAGGTACTTGATTGATTTCCATTTTTAATAAATTTTATATATATTTAATTATATCGTAAAGAAAACTTATAAATCTTAAAGTCTTGTAATTGTGTGGTTATGTATGACTTTATGTCAATAGAAATGAGTAGAAATAATAATAATTAAAGACATGTAACTTTTTTTCTGTAATTCTTATTTTATAAATCAAAAAACGAGAGTATTACATGTATGCTTTTACTTTATTTTATTGATATTGAAAAGATGAATAAAAGAAAAGAAGCTAAATATCATGCAATAGATCATACAAATATAAAATAAAATAAACATTCTTATAGTAAGAGAAAGACAAAAATTGTAGGCTGTTTTTGGAAATTACTGCCAGCATCCTCATTTGACATTTGATGAACATTAAGAATGACAATGCGCTGACAATATTGCCATGAATTACAGAATACAATTATAATATAATATTCAATTAATTTGTGAAATTATTTAAATAAAATTTATAAATTTATTAACACTGTGTATTTTTTAGTTCCGCAATCAGTATGACAGCGATGTAACAGTATGGAGTCCGCAAGGACGTCTACATCAAGTGGAATATGCCATGGAAGCTGTAAAATTGGGATCAGCCACTGTAGGTCTCAAGAATAAAACACATGCTGTTCTTATTGCATTGAAAAGAGCAACGTCGGAATTATCGGCTCACCAGAAGAAGATCATACCGATAGACAAGCATATGGGGATTAGTATCTCAGGTTTAACTGCTGATGCAAGAATATTGAGGTACTATCTACTATTTATTATTTATTTTGCTTACTAGTTCTTGTCAAATCTTTTTATTATATAATATGTGAGGCATACAATAGGAAAAGATCTGCTCTTTTGATACTTCTTTGTCATATATATTTCGTTATCTCACAATTTACAATAATAAATTGTTGTTGCTTATAGCCGTTATATGCGAACCGAATGCTTGAATTATAAGTATGCTCATGACGATACATTACCTGTGAGTCGTTTAATCACATCTCTGGGAAATAAAATGCAGACATGCACGCAGAGATACGACAGACGCCCGTTCGGTGTCGGTTTACTCGTCGGAGGATACGATGTAAGAATTTATTGAAAATTATATTAATGTTTGCACAATTTATACATTATATGCCAAATATTATGTTTCTCTAATGATAATTATCCTTGACAGGATCAAGGCCCACATATATATCAGACATGTCCATCGGCGAATTATTTCGATTGTAAAGCAATGGCTATAGGATCTCGCTCTCAAAGTGCGAGAACGTACTTGGAGAAACATCTGAATGAATTTTTATCGTGCGATCTTGACGAGTTAGTAAAGCATGGCCTTAGAGCGTTACGCGACACCTTACCTAATGAAGTTGATCTGTCAGTGAAGGTAAACTTCTCGCCTAGTTTCTAATGTAAATCTTTTAATATATCGCAAAACTTGTAAATAATCTATAATAAGCAACTTTAATCTTGCCAATATTACTTTTTTTTTTTTTATATATATATATATATGTCAAATCTCGCTAATTATACGTTTCAGAACGTATCAATTGGGATAGTAGGAAAGGATTATGATTTCACGATTCTCGACGAAGCCACAACAGCCACCTATTTGTCTGAAATCGAAGGAGATGACAAACGCGGAAGACCTGCAGAGCAAGTTGTGCAAGATGATAGACCTCCGCAAGATCCGCCTGCCGACGACGCCCCACAAGATCCTCAAGTAGCCATTGCCATGGATACAGATTAAACGATAATATAAAAATTAAACAATATATACAAAATTTATCCTATACAATTTATATATAAAAATTAAAGCACATTTTATGCTTAAATATCTGTGTTTGGTAACAATAATTAATCCGATAAAATATTTATTATCAGTCTATTTACATAGTAAAATGTTTTAAATCTGTTTACGATTAAATTAAGATACGATATTTTTAATAATGTAGCTTTTGTCCTGGGTATCGATCATTTTACTTTTTCCTTAAAGCGTAAATGTGAAGAGTGAAAAATATTATCATTGAAATTAATGGCAAAATTTTTCATTTTTCACGGTTCCGCTCTAGAGAAAAAGTTACATGACTGATACTTTGGATTAACGTCCTGACAAATATACATAGTATTCGCTTCAGTATCGTATCCTTGTATGTACATTGAAGTTGTCTTCAATTGCTAATTACATTCGTTTTTCTACTACACATATTTACAATATAAACAATTAATAAATAAATTAAATAACTTAATTTAGCACATTTACAATTAATCGTAAATATTCAATTTTATAAATTTGAGACACGCCGTTCTATAATCGATCGTATCTGAAAAATTCTTTAAAAAATTATATACGAGAAGAAAAATAAGAGAAAACTTTCTACTAAATTATATATATAAAAATCCAAAGCTATATACATATTTACTAAAACATTACATAACCGAATGCCATAAGAAAAAAGAGAATTTAAACTTATTTTTTACACGACTATATTTTATTCTTTTTTCACTATGCAGTTTGGTCATTTATCTGTTGCTTCTTCCGTTTTTTCAATATATTTGTTAAGAAATATTCTCCAGCTTTATACGATGACCGCACTAATGGACCGCTAGCGGTATACAAGAAACCTAATTGATTCCCTGCACTTTCCCATGCTTTAAATCTCTCGGGCGTTACATATTCGATGACCTTTAAATGCCTTTTAGTGGGCTGCATGTATTGTCCCAATGTTAGAGCATCCACACCAACATCTCTTAGGTCCCGCATTACTTGTTCAATTTCCTCATCGGTCTCACCAAGGCCCAACATTATCGATGATTTTGTGATTAAATCGGGATTGAACTTTTTAGCCGCTTTTAATACGGCCAGTGACTGCCTATACATAGTAAATAATATATTTTTTTTTAATCTGAATTAATAAATGCGTATAATATTAATAAACACACTTATGAAACTATACATTATATGTAATACAATAGTTTTATGTGTACTATATTATTGTATTATATGTAATGATAAATTACAGTAAATATACCTATATTGAGCGCGTCTATCTCGAACGAAGGGAGTTAAACGCTCCACAGTTTCGATATTATGTGCAAACACATCTAGATTGGAATTTACAATCGTAGCAACGCAATCCTCGTTCCCTCTGAAGTCTGGCACCAGGCATTCTACTAGAATATTACTTCTGTCCAAAGAAATGAATAAAATATATTTACAATATGATATCTAAGCACAAGCCACTTTTTTATTTTACACAAGCAAATATTTAAAAAATAGAAATGACAGGTAAATTACCTATTTTTTATTTCCTTAACAGTGGATGCGATATGACTGGCCCCACCATCCTTTAAATCTAAAATAATTAATATGTATTAAATGACCTATATAATGGTATAATTTAAATATGCAATCTAGAGAAAGGCCTATGTAACAAACTAACCATCACGATCCACAGATGTTAGAACAATATAGTCCACACCCCAGTCTGTTATTGCGCTAGCAGTATTGATCGGTTCCTCTGCATCTAATGGTGGTGGTGTTCGTGCAGTTTTAACGGAACAGAAACGACAACCACGGGTGCATGTGTCTCCCATTAACTAAATAATCAATTATTTTATCTTTAATAAGATTTTTCTTCATTTCGTATAAGTTTAAAATTTATTCGATGCTATTCATATCAAAGTAATTCAATCTGTATATTATATCATTATTTTGGGATAATTCAAATTCTCTCGAAACTTTTCAACCATGAAAGTTAAACATTTATCGTACAAACCATGATGGTAGCGGTTGCTATACCATGAGTACCTCCACCCCAACATTCTCCAATGTTTGGACATCTGGCTTCCTCGCAGACCGTGCTCAGCCGTAATTGTCTTAATTGTGCTTTTATTTTACTATAACTTTTGCCTATAGGTATTTCTGTTTTCAGCCATGGTGGTAGCCTCAGTCGTCCTGACTCACCCTTTTCCAATTTTAACTTTCCATCGTACTCTTCAACAGTATCTTTTAGAAAGTCCTCGAATTGTGGACCATCTTCTAGTTTTTTTGAAAATGTTTTATTGCTTTCAGTCGAAGCTCGTGCACACTGTAATAAGGCATTTTCATATATTAGATGCAAGCTCTTACATAACTCTATATTGCGACAAATAATAAAATATTTAAAAATTGTAGAAATATTAGCTCTACTGTAATCTTTTCATAAATAAAGACAAATCGTTAAAATTTACCGTCAGATGAAAGTGACAGCTGACAGAGCACTTTGGATTCGCGATGCCGAATATTCGTAACATCTTTGATATAAATTTTGAAACGATTTATCAGAGCTCAAGCTCAGAAACAATCAGTCGATATCCATGTGTTTTGATACAATGGGTCATAGGTCACGAGTTATTCCATTTAAATTTAACTTAACCTTGATAACCCTGCTTTCAGAGTTGCGTTCAAAAATCTACTCATGGAAATAGGGTAGCATATCGACCAATGAGACTTTACTTCTGATTGGTCAATCAAATATGACGACTAGATTTTCGAACGCAACCTTCAAGTTGTTAATGAACACGGGCATATCTAGCTCATTCGAGAACTCTATGATATAATCAGACAGAGAGCAAAGGGTAGGGGTAGGTGAGGGTGGTGCGTTTTGACTGCTGAAAAGTTTGCGGAGAGAGGTGCGAGGTGCGACGACGGGATAAGTCCGTTTCGGCTAATTCGTCGTATCGCGAGAACGAAAGCGCGGAGTGCGAACCTCGCACGATCAGCTGGATCTTTCGTCGTCGAATCGTCAAAATAGTCTGAAATAGTCGCGCGACGACGTTTTTCCACGGCCGACACGTGGAACGCGGGGAACCAGGATAGCGCTGTGTTACACTGCGGTGTCGCGACGATATCTCATCCCTATGGAAATGCTCTAGCTAAAGAAAAGATTCTGGATCCGTCGATATACGATGGAGTTTATGCCGCTGCTCAAGTCCGTGCTAAGTGCTTGTCAGTGTCACGCTCGAGTTACTGTATCATAAAATGGTAAGTATTCCATCACACATACACATTTATATTCACACATATACGGAGCCTTGAAAAATGATGTCTGGAAAAATAATCTCTGAAAACAAAGATATACGAATCTGTTCGATAACTTTAAACACTTATTATCAGTTCCTATACGTGTGCACATCCCTGCAATCGTACATCTTTTTACGACCGATGTCACGATCAATGTGCATATCAAAAACGTATATATTGTATTATTTTATATGCCTTAACATAAAAATAAAGATACATCGAGAAATTAGTGAATTACATGTTAATGTTTATATATTTAATTATAATTATTTCTACAAGATTTTCTTCAACGAGCTGCATTATATTGATATACATATATCGTAATTTTATATGTTGTCGCATTTCACAAAGTTGTATTTTATTATTATATTTTGTTGTTTATATATATATATATTGTACAAGAAATTATTCTAATGAAAATTTAATATTGTAATAATATTATATATGTGTTACAAATAATAAATAATATATTATCTTTATCTACAATTTTAGGGTGCAAACATCTCACAATTAGAAAGAGATATTGGCTCTGATCAGTTTCCACCCAACGAACATTATTTTGGTTTAGTCAATGTAAGTAAAACATTTTATCTAATGAAACTATATATGTAATATTCGAAAATTAAAGACTTATAAGCCTATTTAATTTATATTATAAGCTCTATTCAACATAATAAAATATATTCTTGCAGTTTGGCAACACTTGTTACAGTAACTCAGTATTGCAAGCTTTATATTTTTGTCGTCCGTTTAGAGAAAAAGTTTTAGAATACAAAGCTAGAAATAAGCGAACTAAAGAGACACTATTAACATGCCTAGCAGACCTGTTTTACAGTATTGCAACACAAAAGAAAAAAGTAGGTTCTATAGCACCAAAAAAGTTTATTGCCAGATTGAGAAAAGAGAAAGGTCAGTATACAGCATTATTATGGATAAATTTGTATTTTATAGTAAATGTTGTAACTCTAACATCTCTTTTCAGAGGAATTTGATAATTACATGCAACAAGATGCGCACGAGTTCTTAAACTTTCTCATAAATCATATAAATGAAATTATTCTAGGTAAGCATTTTGTTTTTTTAGTGGCATTTATAGTGCATCTTACTTATGATTATTATTTTGTGTATTAGCGGAGAGAACTCAGAACAAGCCGGCCGGAGGAAAGTGTGGGGCAGGAGATGCTGCTGGTTCGCCACCGGAACCTACGTGGGTTCACGAGATATTCCAAGGAATATTGACCTCGGAAACACGCTGCCTTAACTGTGAGACTGTTTCTAGCAAAGACGAGGACTTCTTTGATCTACAAGTTGATGTAGATCAAAACACTTCGATCACGCACTGCCTCCGATGTTTCTCCAATACAGAGACCCTATGTAGCGACAACAAATTCAAATGTGATCACTGCAGTAGTTATCAGGAAGCTCAGGTATTAACAATACAGTATTCTATTCGTTATCGCCTTTTGAATAAATTATTTATCAGAAATGATTGTTTTGATTTACAGAAACGAATGAGAGTCAAGAAACTACCTATGATCCTAGCATTGCATCTAAAGAGATTTAAATATGTGGAACAGTATAATCGTCACATAAAAGTATCTCACAGGGTAGTTTTTCCATTGGAACTCAGACTTTTCAATACTGTAAGTTTTTTGTTTTATAAAATATCTTAAAATCCAAATCTTAGTAATATATATGATTATTGCATACATACATGTGTATGTAATATAATAGTCACAAAGATATTCAGAAATATTAAAAATTCTTGTAAAGTCTTTCTCTTAAAGACAATAATATATAATTATTTCATGTTTAATAGCAATATGTAATTGTTTTAATTGCAGAGTGATGATGCTGTAAACCCAGATCGTTTGTATGATTTGGTGGCAGTTGTGATACATTGTGGAAGTGGGCCTAACCGAGGGCATTACATTTCTATAGTTAAAAGCCATGGATTCTGGTTGCTCTTTGATGATGATATGGTCGATGTAAGTTTTTTAATTTTTAATGTGTCTTATGTAATTAGACATTATCAAAATACATTTAGAACAAAAAAATTAGACATCCTTATACTTACAGAAAATTGATGCATCAACTATAGAAGATTTTTATGGACTTACATCAGATATTCAAAAGAGCTCTGAAACTGGTTATATTCTGTTCTATCAATCGCGTGATTGTAGTTAAAGTTTAATATAAATAGCAATTGTGAAGTTAAGCATACTCCTGCTAATTTTCGTATTGTAACAAAGTGCGCGGTGAATATGAATGTTCTAATGGTATGTTAGATTATTTATGAGAATGATATATGATTGTTTGATTATGGTTTGGCTCCTAGAATATAAATAAGGAGAGACGCGACATAGAATTTCATAATCTATCTAAATTTTATAGAAAATTTTTGGTTTGTATAAACTATATTGATTATTTCAGAAAAATTGGGAGCAGTTTATGTGTAATACTTTATATATTTATTTATAATGTATGTCCGAAAGCTAGTCCATCTTTGGAAGAGAATGAATAATTTACATTATTACAATAACTTATGTGTCCAGATATAGGGAGAAACGTTGGAAGCACTATCAGATTCTATACAAATGTAAAGAAAATATGACTGAGAATAAAAATATTGTTATCAGAACATCAATTTCATTTGTTACGCATTATGCGCAATGATATATTTATAGTCTGAGATTGAAATAAGCAATCAGATTTAAAAGCAGCATATTAATATTTCATACATGATATTTGTTCTTCAAAGACAGAGCATTAATTATTCAAACTCTTTTTAAGCAATGTTATGTGATGGTAATATAAGAATAATAGATTAGATTTCTATTTTGAAAATTTTATAGTTTATTCAATATTTTAAGCAATAAATTCATATGGAACTGGTGCGAGTAAGATGGGCGCTTCACGTCCCGACACAATATGTGCTTTAGATGGTTCGGCCGGCTGTCGTTTGAGCTGAACGCGAACATTTTTCTCCTTTGCCTCTTTCCTGAGTCTCTCGTTCTCTTTGACGCGCTTGAGGAAGTCATCTCTGCACTTTGAATGGCTCAGATGTTCGATGCGAACATTGATCCTCTTGGCAATGATACGTCCACGCACTCTCTTGTTCACGATGACTCCCAGGGCGTGCGCAGTCACGTTGAACACGCGACCGGTTTTGCCGTGATAGACTTTATACGGCATACCCTTTTGTACAGCACCGTTTCCCTTAATATCGACAATATCGCCGACTTTGTACGTTTTCATATACGTGGATAAGGGAATGGTTCCATGTTTACGGAACTTGCGGGAGAACAAGTCCCTCGTGCCACGTCTGTAACCTTTCGAGTTAGTCATGGCAATGTGTCAATCTGTAACAGAAAAAAATTGTACATAACTGTTAAAGGATTTCTTATACAGAACTTAACCTAAATGTTTTTGAAATTTTTCAGATGAATAAAACGAACGTAACGTTACGTTTCAAGTTTCGTGTGATATCAGATTCTTAATTACAATCTTAATTGTATTTTTTTTTGCCGTTATTCGAAGAATCTTTGCATGCAAAGCGTAACATACAACGCAAAATATGCACGTGGCTTGCGTGTAAAAGCAATTAAATGAAATTTGACTTTTTGCATTTTCCGGCCAAGTTGGTGAGGTTGCCGTATATCAGTAAACGAGAATATATACTTATTTTCGACGTATAGCGAGAAATTATATTTTAATTTGGTCCAAATCTTAAAGAATCTTGAAATATTGACAAAAACTTACATAGAAAACTCACGTCCTGACGTCGCCACGAAAGAAGAGACTTGAGAGATACGATGAGATATGCGATATATGTTTCGATTTTCGATAAGCCGGAATCAATATCTCGCAACGAGATATCGATAAAAAATCCGTGTCTCGCATACGTTCTTGAAGAATCATAGTCTATGATTATACTTGAGCGCATAGGTCTGTTCTTTATAACTGAACTGACTGCACTAGTTCAGAGCTTATCTTTCTCCTTCCAATGTGGAGAGAAAAAGAAAAAAAATTTTGGATCACCTATTGTATTTATCACATCACTTCTTTCGCCCCGCTATTAGACAAAACTGACAAACAGCACTGGAAAAATGAACGACATTATTGTCATTTTTTTTTAAAATTGACAAATTGAACGGATTCTTGTATTTTCAATCCTGTCAACAAAATGCCAGAGGCGTCGATTTTACGAGTTTAGTATCGCGCGCGATGACGCAACATCATCCGATCTGTAGCGGCGCTTGGATTGGCCACATGATGATCATACGATCGTTTATAATTTTTTTAGTTATTGCGTTTGACATATCGGTGTTGCGCTCGCACGAGCTATCTATCGTTCTTGGATTTATTCGATGTGAGACAAAATATTTAAAAATCTGACGACGCAGGGTACAATGGCAGACCCAGGCGGATGGGCGCCGGCCCGAGACAATGATTTCTCCAATTTCCAATCGAATGACAGCTTCAATTTGAATGAAGTCACTGGCATCGATGGTAGGTATCGTCAGCAATATATTTTCTCGTTGAGCATTTTTTGTTAAGATCCCAGAGATATACAAGACTAACGAGAAAAGTTTTGTAACATTTATTATTTTATTAGGCAGGTATTATTTTGCCTGGCTGTTACATGCATCATTTGTACTTTATCTGTTATAATACTGTATGCAGCTATACAAAAATAACAAAAAATGATATAAAATAATTGATTTTTAATTAACAATTATTTGTGTTCTATAAACTTGTATTATATGTATACTATTTAAATTTATTCACTCAAAAATAGTGCTTTAGAAATATAGTTTTTTATATTTTATATTATCATAATTGATGTATATTTAATATATATTTTTTACTTTATTATATATATATATATATATAAAAGCAATTAAAACTAAAAAGATTGACAATATATAATTAATAACAAAAAAACTGGCTTTTAGTATTAAATATTTACAAATATTTTATCATATTGCCTGGTTA
Organism: Formica exsecta; assembly: GCF_003651465.1. Taxonomy (NCBI): domain Eukaryota; kingdom Metazoa; phylum Arthropoda; class Insecta; order Hymenoptera; family Formicidae; genus Formica; species Formica exsecta. Next base: position 716,601 of record NW_021850582.1, read on the forward strand.
TGATAATTATCTGTTAATATATTGCAGATCTTTTAACAAATTGCGAGAATGAGTTATTGAAAAATGAGCTTTTTAGCGATGAGGCTCTACTTTCTGAGTTGGAAGATCCTATACCAGTGGATGGAAATACATTTGATTTCTTAAATATCAACAATGATGAGTTTAAGGATTTTAAAGATTTCAAAGACCCAGCTATCCTCGAATCACCAAGTACAAATGTTATAGTAACGCAACAAGCAGTGACGGATAGTAATCAACCTGTTGCTTATATGCAGCAAGATATTACATCAATACCGCAAAATAGACCACAGAGAATATCAGTGGCTTCAACAACACCTACAGTGTTTAGCTCACAATATGCGATACCACAAAATGTGAATTTTAATGTTCAATCTCCAAATGTTGTAACATTGGCCCCGGTTGCCCAACAACGGCAGCTACTTCTACCAGCTAAATTGATAAAATCAGAATCTCTTGTGTATTCTAAAAATGGACAGACCATTACATCGACTCCTGTTCCACATCAGATACATACTCTTGTAAATACTGCAAATGGAGCAGTCTTAACTACTGGTAAGTAAAACTAGATAAACTTATTTTCAAAATATTTATAATCTAGCTTAAACATAAATAATTATTATTATACAAAGATACGAAAAATATATATAGTTATACAATGCATCGATATATATTTAATTGTGTTCTATTCAAGGGATTCCTGTAGTACTGGACACTGACAAAGTACAAATTAATCGTCTAAACACAACTACACATGTAGGTGTACCAAGAGTGAGAGAAGTGAAACGCAGCGCTCACAATGCTATTGAGCGACGTTATAGGACATCGATCAACGATAAAATAATTGAATTGAAGAACATTATAGTTGGCATCGATGCCAAATTAAACAAGTCAGCGATTTTACGGAAAACTATCGACTACATCAGGAAAGGATAATTAATTTTATCTTACTCGTATATTGATGATGAACTTTCTAATTATTTTTCCTGTACAATTGTAGATATTTGCAAAACACGAACGCAAAGTTAAAAGCCGAGAATATGTCGCTGAAAATGGCCGCTCAACGACAAAATCTTCGCGATCTGTTGGTGTGCGGGGAACTTACACCTCCGCGTTCAGATTCCAGCGAGCCGTCTTTGTCACCTGCACCCGCACCGATGTCACCGCCTTCTCCGTCGTCGGTAAAAGATGATTCGGATATTCTACAGAATCTTCATTCCGTGTCCAGTTCTGGAGGCATGAGAGATCACACCCGATTGACGTTATGCGGATTTATGCTACTCTTCTTAGCATTCAATCCTCTTGGTATTCTCATGAACAATGTCGGAAAATTCAATTATGATTATTTAAACACGAGATTGGACGGACGGACGATACTCAATTATCAAGGTAAAGATTATATTTTATTTTACTTTAATGAATTCATTATCGCTGATATTTCTTCTTTTTTGATTACCAGATCAACCAGAATCAGACAAACAGCTATGGAGCAATGTTATTATCTGGTTCATCAATTTGATACTTCTGGCGGGTGGTTTCTGTAGACTGTTGCTGTACGGTGATCCCGTTTTTCCTACCGGTAGCAAGATCTTCCTTGAACTACGTCGTTGGAGACGTCAGGCCGAATTTAATATATCCAAACATGAGTACAATCAGGCGTATCGAGATTTACATCAATGGTTGCAATACTTTGGTCGATCCTTTCCGTTATCGCGCACAGAAATTTATCTCGCGACCACGTGGCAAATAGTGAGGCAAATTCTTCATAAATTATGGCTGGGAAGATGGATCACGCTGATCGGCAAGTGGTTCTCGGAGAAATCGGAACGGGAACAGGCGGAGATGTCCGTAGAAATAGCAGTTGTCTACCAACACATGCTCTGCCTTCGTCTGTCCGAGGGTACGCAAGATTCGACACTGTATCTCGCTTTATGCGCCGTCAATTACGCTGAGGTCGCCGGCGAGAGTATGCCGAAGCCACTACTGGCGGAAATATATGTGAACGCCGCGTTATGCTTGAAACAATCTCTCTTCCCATACATACACAAATATTATCTGGGCAAGGCGCGCGTCTTGTTGTCCTCATGTGCCGTTCCTCCGAAATTAAAGTGGATCATGACTGATGAAGGTGCGAGATTCTTGGCATCCCAAAAGTGGCGATACAAGAAACAGTCCGATAGCGAGTTCACATCGCAAAGCAGTCGAGCGGACCCGCTATCGTACGCAGCTCGCGCCTACAGAAATCATCTAATCGAGCAGTGCTTGCGTTTATTGACCGGTACGGTCGGAGAGTGTCACGCGTCCACCGTACTCGAATTGGGACGAATCATCATGGCTTCTGCAGAAGTGGACGCCTGTTTCCCATCTATTGACAAAATCAGTGTAGCAAGTACGAGAGAATATTATTTAAAATGTTTAAAAATCTTATATGTATAAATGATATATTTTTGTTGTATTTATATATATATGTATAAAGTTGATACTTTTTAAATTAAAAATTTGATAGGGGATAAAGATGAACTATTTTTTTTCAGCATGTTATTAATTTGTATATTATTTCTTCTTTTTTATTATTTTTGTAGCGTGCGAAGATGAGATTGGATTATGGTGGGGGGCAGTGATTTGCGCCACCGCGAGTTGGAGATTAGGAGAGGAAGATTCAAAGGCATGGAATATCGTGGAGAATAAATTTCCTTATGAAAGAAATTTCCAAATCAGCGATAATAGCAGCAGCAGTCCATTACCACATGCTGTACTCAATGTTCTGCAAGCAGCAAAACATTCTACAAAGATGGCTTCTATGCGTTTCATTGATCAGGCAGGATTACTGCTCGAACAGTCTATGGTGTACTATCATTGCAAGGAGCAATCATCGCAGCAAGTCTTGGTAAATTATCAAATTAATTGTGACAGATTTTAATTCACGAATAATTGCTCTACCGACAGTATTAAATGTGTGATATTAGTCTATTTCAAGTTGAAATAGCAAAATTAAATGCAATTGCAGAATTATTGGTCACGAAACTCTACATTTGCGGATGTCTTGCGCTTTGTGTAAAAGAATGTATAGAAAAACAATTATATTAATATTGGCTATGCATTTTTGTTTAAAAGAGATCAATATATATTCTTATGCAGAAGTGATTGCGAATATTTCGAGAGTTTCATCATTGATTGAATATTAGAGATATTTAAAATAGTTATATTTCTTTTAAAGGTTATTACTTTTTTTTTCAAGTATAACCTGTGCTATCGTTTACCTGTTACAAGAGTGCATTGTAGTTGCATTGCATGAAATATAACTATGCAATACTCCTGCAGTGCAACTCCTGTGGCAGGTTGCAGCACCATGTACAATAGTTTTATATCTACCTGTGATTCATATGTGTGTGTGTGTGTCTGTGAATGTATTTTTATAATAAGACTCTGCCCTATGCTAATCTCTGTTATGCTTTCTCTTTTCAGCTTACTCAATTATGGATCTGTGACTGGCTTCTCGAAATACGCACAACACTGTGGCAAGACTTGAGTCAAGATGCAGAGTTGGAAAAATCTGTCGCGAATATATCTCTTGCAGGATTCCAACGTGACTTGGCATGCCTGAGACAATTGTGTCAACATATTCCAGTAAGTGTAAACTCTTCATACATGTTTGTTTTCAATGAAATTGATATAATGTGTGTGTGTGTCTGTGAATGTATTTTTATAATAAGACTGCCCTATGCTAATCTCTGTTATGCTTTCTCTTTTCAGCTTACTCAATTATGGATCTGTGACTGGCTTCTCGAAATACGCACAACACTGTGGCAAGACTTGAGTCAAGATGCAGAGTTGGAAAAATCTGTCGCGAATATATCTCTTGCAGGATTCCAACGTGACTTGGCATGCCTGAGACAATTGTGTCAACATATCCCAGTAAGTGTAAACTCTTCATATATGTTTGTTTTCAATGAAATTGATATAATGTTATAAGAAAATAAAATTTGTTATACATATCTAAGATACATATAGAAAATATTATCTATTTTTCAGTCTGTATTGGCACGAGTGTTTCTGTATGAAGCTACAGCACGCATTATGGCTGGGGCGACACCGGTAAAGACTCAGATTTTGCTGGATCGGAGTCTGCATCACAGAAACTCGCGTTCCTCGATCATATGCGGCAAGGATCGATCACAGGAGCAGAACAATGGCGAACGGGAGCATGCCTTCGCGTTATGTTTAGCATGCAGACATCTGCCAACGCTACTGTTAGCTTCGCCGGGAGAACGTGCCGGTATGCTCGCGGAAGCCGCCAAAACGCTTGAGCGAATAGGGGACAGGAAACGTCTTCAGGAATGTTACAAATTGATGCGACAGTTAGGCTCAGCGATTACCGTTAATTAACGCATCAATGTTTTACGAATTTACGCGCATATATTATGTATAAAATATTACATATCATTTCTATTTATATAAATATTAATTTATGCACATATGTATACAAATATAATTTTATTATTGTCGTGCCTCTTTATTTTATATAATTATTTTCTCATACTCTTATTTAAAAAAAATACATCTTATCTATTCTCTTTAGCTTTTCTTTTCGTTCGTGAATAATTGATTGATTAATTACAATTGTGTGTATATGTAATTAAATTAATATTTACTATATTAACTGCAGAGAGAGAGAAAGGATTATTAAAAAATATAAATTTCTTTAAAAAAAATATGTATTAATAATAAAAACAATGTGATGCATGATAATATATTAAAATAATTATAAATTTATAGATTTTCTCGATTTAATTATAGATTGTATAGATCGCGTATATAAGATCTATGGTTTGATACGAATTCCTTATAGCTATAGGTTGCGGTCAGAAAAACACTAGAGATGCTTCGAAGTGTTTGATTGACCAATCAGAATAAAAGGATTAAAGATTTCTTTATTTTGATTGGTTAATGCATTACTTCGAAACATCTGTAGCGTCTTCCCAACCGCAACTATGGATGCGGTCGAGAAGACACTAGAAATGCTTCGAAGCATTACATTAACCAATCAGAATAAATAGATTTTTACTCTTTTTGTTCTGATTGGTCAATCAAACGCTTCGAAGCATTTCTAGCGTCTTCCTGACCCCAGCCTATAAGTAATAAATCTATGGTAGAAACAATTGCCAATATGAAAACAATAAAAAACTAGGCATCCATTTTTTTCTTATATATTATTGGCGGCAATTTATCGTACAACTGTCTTTTGTGTTTGTACAATCCGCTCACGCTCACGCTTTCAATCACGCGTGCAACCGCTGTTCTTGTTAACCGTTCTTAACATTTCGAACAAAGTTTTGTTTTACTTTAAAGGAGAAACTGATCTTTAATTATCTCATATCATTACAATAATGGAAGTCGATCTTTCTGTTGACGATAATTTAAATATGATTGATCCTGGAAGTTCTTCAACTTCCTTCGCAGGTAAATTTATTTTATTTATCGATACAGAAAATGCGAACATTGTGTACAATATATTCATAAATATATGGCATTTTTTAAAATAACCTTTGCTTGAAACTTTTGAGAGAAACGTGCTTTTAGCAACAAGTTGACATTGCTTTTTTTTTGCTGAAATATTAATATAGTATATGTTTTTCATTTCTCGCTCTGATTAGAGCAGAATTGCCACTTATTATTGAACTCCAGTCCAATTTATTAAATGAACAAGAATCGCGAATTTTATCTAGTTTTATTAATTAAAATAATTTATAAAATTTTTTTCTTTTTGCTCTCATTTTTTGTATGTATACATATACTTTTATTCTGCTGGGATAGTTCCTAGCTAACAATGATTGCAAACAATAATTTTATAAATAGAAAACATTGTATATGTATATTTTATTTTAAAATATAATTGGATATTTTTATTTTCTCTTATATAAGATACATCAATCACCAGTAATGTCAAGTTTAATAATACACCATTGGAAGAAGAAAAGGCAAGAGGAAGAAAAAGACACTACAATGAGATTGAGGTTGAAAGAAAACGGCTTATGGAAGAAGAATATAATCGTGAAATACATGAACAAAGATACAAGCGATTGATGAACTTGTTGAACAAAAGTAAATTTTATTCTTCTTTTTTGGTAAATAAAATTAAAAAAGGAAAGGATGTTAAGAAGAGAGGGAAGCCTATTATTAATAATGAAAATGTACCACCATCGAATAAGAAAACAAAGAGGCTTGGTGTAGAAAACTATAATATACAAGAATATATATCTCCAGAAGTAAGTAATGAAAAAAAATTCAAATTTTTATCACAATTTGTAATATTATTTAAGTATAAGAGGATTTATAATTTTGATCAAATTATGTACAGATCAGGAAACAAATGCAGGCTAAAAAGAAGCAAACAAATCTAAGTCAAGAAGATATAAAAGCAGAACTGCTGTCTGCAGATTCAGAGATTGAAACAGAACCATCTACTATACAAAACACTGCTACTTCACCAAAATATTTTTGTGGCGATTTATATGATTATCAGCAAGCGGGTTTGGAATGGTTAAAGGTGCTTTATGAGAATGCCTTGAATGGGATTCTAGCCGATGAAATGGGGCTTGGGAAAACAATACAAGTGATAGCCTTGATATGTCATCTTATAGAGAAGAAACAAACAGGACCTTACTTGATAATTGCACCTCTCTCCACTATACCAAATTGGCTATTGGAATTTGAGAGATTCGCTCCTGACATACCAGTTGTGTTATTCTATGGTACACGAACCGAAAGAGAAGCTATACGTATAAAAATTAAAGATAAACACCATGTTACAAATGGTTATAAAACACAACCTGTTGTAATTACTACCTACGAAATACCATTACAGGAAAGTAGATTTCTTCAGTCTCAAAAATGGAGATATATCATAATAGATGAGGGACAGAGAATCAAAAATTATAACTGTATGCTAGTCAAGTATGTTGATTGCTTAATTAATTAAAAATATCAACATTTATAAGTTATTTCTAAAATTAATATACAAATTCAGAATAATAATAAAAAATATTTCAGATGATAAATATTTAAAAACTTATTTTTGATTTTTTTTTTTTTTTTTTTTTAAAAAATTTTTTTTTTTTAAAGACAATTACAAATATTTTGTTATTTTTTTGTTTTAAAATTAAGATGACAAATTAATTTTTTTAGGACCTTGAAAACGATGCAATCTATGAATAGGCTAATACTGACTGGAACTCCACTTCAGAATAATTTAGCTGAACTATGGTCCCTTTTAAACTTTTTGTTACCGGAAATCTTTGATGATTTAGCTGTGTTTGAATCATGGTTCGATGTTAAAGAGCTCGAGCAGGAAGGCGCCGAAAAATTTTTGAAGCAAGAAGAGGAGAAACATGTATTATCATCGTTGCGCCAAATTTTGAATCCGTTTATGTTAAGACGAATAAAAGCTGAGGTTCATTTGGATATTCCTCCTAAGAAGGAATTGGTAGTCTATGCACCGCTCACGGAATTACAACACGATCTTTACAAAGCAGTATTAAATTATGATTTAGAAACATTGAGCAAAATTGAGAAACCGGATCCGATTATACAGACTTCAGACGGTAAAAAACCGAAAAGACGGGCTTTCTTGAGAAGTAAATACGGATCTGCCAATGGTAATTTCGAAAATGAAATGTCACCAAGTACTTCGTTACAAGACCTCGATACTAGCTCTAATACAGATGAGTGGAAAGCAATGAAACCTATAGACCAAAAAAATTTGTCAGTATGGAAACAGTATACTGATGTTACAGAGCGTAACAGGGATTTTCTTGTCCGTATTCAATTTCAAAATAGAAGTAAGTTATCATTATAATATGTTTGATTCATATTTTTAAACATCATTTATTTCATTATTTCCATTTATGTTATATATATATAAAGTGCCTTAAAAATCGTGGCGACCGTTACGAGGACCACCCTGTATATATATTTCATATATTGTTATATATACATATTTTAGTACCAATGTATAAGAAGATTGTAAATCATCCATATTTGGTTCACTGCCCATTGGATTCAGTTGGTTTGCCAAAAATCGATGATGATTTGATCAGATCCTCCGGCAAGCTTTTAGTGCTGGACGCTATGCTGGCGAAACTTAAAGCGCGGGGTCATAAAGTTCTGTTGTTTTCGACAATGACTATGATTTTGGATATGATTGAAGATTATCTCTCATTACGAAATTATAATTATGTAAGATTAGATGGTAAAATTAAAATGGAAGAAAGAAAAGAAAATATTAAAACTTTCAACAACGATCCGAATATGTTTATATTTCTTATATCTACTAGAGCTGGTGGAGTTGGATTAAACTTGGCGAGTGCCGATACTGTTATTATATACGACAGTGACTGGGTGAGTTAATAATTTTGGTGTTATTCTTTTTTTTTTTTTTTTTTCTTTTCGATTTTATATTTTATTCGCGCTCGCGAATTTTAAACGCTTACAGAATCCACAAGCGGATATACAAGCTATGGCACGATGTCATAGAATAGGGCAAACAAAACCTGTGGTTGTCTATAGGCTGTGCACTAAGGGAACAGTTGATGAAACGATTATCAAACGTTCCGAGGCTAAACGTGTTTTAGAAAAAGTAGTTATTTCAAAAGAATGGCGTGGAACAAATATTTTTAATAAAGATGTTTTATTAAAACTGAAGCAGCTAATGGAATCTAAGGAATATAAAGTTGTTACTTCTGAAAATGAAGGTAAATGTTCTTGTCACCACATAATATACACATTGTTCAAGTAATATGTATGTAAAGAGTTGTACCGAGATTAATAAATCAATTTCTTTTTGTAGTGTTTACAGAACTACAGTTGAACGAACTATTAGATAGAAGCGATATGAATTAATAAACAAGAGGTATAAGATTCAGGAATAAATCAAGAACACATACAATATAATTACAAATTAGATTGTTAGATAAGCAAATGTTTATTCCATAAATACAGTATTGAATATATTTTTGCAGTAATAAAATTTTACAATGGATCTTTAATAATGACGAATGATAAAGATGCATATTTATTTTTTTATAAAAACTTCAATTTTCTAATGTATTTAAATTAAATATATTTATTAAACAATGGCATTTATAATATTGTGGCAGTGTCTTTTCCTTCTCTTTATGTTAAATCACAACAAACTAATTTTTTCAACACGATATTCTAGATATATCAGATGAATTATTTAATCCTGTGCATATATAAATCAAGACTTGTTTGATTTCATACGAGTCTTCCCTATTAAAAGGTTCTTATATTTACAAGATTGAGCTAACTGTTCGCGGAATTCAGCTTCTAGTTTCATATATGTTCCACCTATTTTTCAGATATCAAGTATTATTTCTGTGATATTATTTAATTTTTACTTAATATATAATTATGTACATGAAAAACATACCAATAGGTTGCTTAGTTTTATAATTGTGTTGTTGCTTGCTGTAAGATTTCGACAGCAAATTCTCCATCACCGTTCTCTTTGTCAGAAGAACTATCATTTGCGCTGCGGCTCTTTCCTCAAAATCTCTCTGATTATCTTGATTATGTCTTACGTTTAAATTGCCGCTCCAACATCTACTGTTGTTCCTAAAAGATCATAAAGTGATTTTGCGTTATAAAAATATTATTAATACGATTTCTTACTTCTGATTATGTTTCGCTTTATTCATTGGTTTTAAGGTGCATAATGTGTTGGATTCTTCGCTATAATACGATTCGTCGTCTATACTGCTATCTTCGTATACAGTTCCGCCATCGTCTTCGTCGTCCTCGTCCGTAAACGAAGAAGCGGAAGACAAAACATCGGTTGTAGTTGTGGAAATCTGTCGACGAAGTTTCTGTAAAGACTTTTGCGAATCTTGCGTTTCAAGTAATCGACGGAGTCCCGAACTTCCCCAAATTTTTCCTGTTTTTGAAAGAAATAAAATTTGCGTACGTATTATAATAATTTATAAGACATGAAGGAAGACAGAATTTCTTCGAAAACAATTTACCGAGCAGACCAAGTTTCGGTCTCGGTGGCACGAGTTCTATGCCATTCCACCACATTATATCCTTGCATACTAATTTGCCTGGACGAAGAGACGGATCGCGTGTCACCAATCGTGTAATCTTTTCCGGGAAAAAGAGCTGGGGCGGTTCGATAGTTATTACTTCTTTATTCGCTGTCAGAATATTTAAAACATTTAATTCTTTCTCGCTCTTTATATCTGGTACATGTTCCTAAAACAAATATATAAAAGCATATAAAAATAAGAATCTTATGTAAGCTATATTTGTATATATACATTACGCGATCCTATATAATTAATAATAATATTTAATATAAAAGTAAATTTTTTTTTAAATTTATAATTACTAAAAATATATAATATGTTGATACCAACTTTGTACCTACATCCGCCTTGACTAGATAAAGCTTCGAATCTATAGGCACGTTGACTGCAGCACGGGTATCTTCCTAGAGGAAAAGGCGTAGGCCTCTGTTGCTCATTCACAAAGAATTGCGCAGATTCTGGATGATAACAGCACCAATCGATCTGATGTATTGAGAAGTACACATTACACTGCTGGCAAAACAAGAAATGGCAATCTCCCCACAATCTCCAATAAACTTTGCGCCAGGAGCGCAACTCTGATCGTAAGGTAATGATGTAATCATTCAATGTCCAAGTCAGATCTCTAAAATAATGAGATATTTTCCATTTTTCCGTTTTCCATTTTTGTAATAATATCTATATTGTAAAGTACTGTATATGTCATATGTACCTCACATGTTTGCTGCGTACAGTTCCCTTGTTATCAATTTTCATTGCGCTTGGGACGCAAGGCACAAAATCGGAAATCGATTGTATTACATTCCTACTGCATTTTCCACATTTAAATAGCATAGCCAATGAACTGTAATGCCCCTTTTTATTATCCGGAGTGGTTTCTACTAGTGACATGATCAATTTGCAGAACAAACGACTTTGAATTTTATCTTTTTTGTCTTTTAACATTTCAACATCCTCGTTTGTAAATAATTCAGCCAATCTGTCAATAATCGTAAATGTCAATAAAATAGTGGAAAAGAAAAGATTTTGATAGCTACTTATTATTGTTTGCCATATGGTTAAAATATAATCAAAACTATAATTAAAATTACGACGAAAATAATGAAATACATGCCTTGTGAGAAGATTATCGTCTAGACATGATAGGATCGTCGACGTCTTTAAAATATCTGACATGTTGTCGTGGCAATATTGAAGACAATTTTCCAAAAGTGGCTCCATTTGCAAAAAGCAAGCAGATACCATAATCGGAATGACATTACTCGCCTCTAGAACTGGCCATTCAGACTTTTTTATGATGTCCTTTTTTACCCATCTCATTAGCCAGTCAAAAATAACGACATCACAATGTACCGATATGTCTATCTCATCAAGTTTCTGCCCTGCTGTGACGTCAGCAAAATAACACATTTTTTGTATAAGAAGTTTTTGTGGACATCGAAAGTTTTTTTTGATATTCTTATCTTCATCGCATACATGAATTTCCACGTCGTTCCTAAGAAATACAATATGATAAATATAATGATAATATTACCATAAACGATAATATACACATAAAACATTTATGCAAAAAAATGTTACTGCACAGTGTATTTTTTTGTTCAATTTTGTATATATTTATTATATATTGTTACTCAAAACACTTACTCCAATGATTTCTTGTATATCTTATTCTTCTCCTTATCTCGTTCTTTATGAATTGTGACTGTTGCTTTATTCTCAATTACATTACCCAATGAAGAGTTTTTTTTAACATCTGTGACAACAGTAGATTTTTTAATAACAGGCTGTGATAGGGAGGATTTTGGTAGCATGTATGGTAAAACAGAGTCCAATAATCCTTCGTGCAAAATATCTCTTAGACTTTCCTTCATGACTTTCGCTAAGCCATGTTCACTCTCTTCTGAATGCTCCTTAAACTGTAAAATTCTCCTCTTTTCATTGAAGGTTTGACAACTTTCTAACAACTGATTTACTTCTCTGATATTATCTCCCGTTTCTAAACATTTAGAAATACTTTCTGCACTATTAGATTCGTGTGTAGAATCATCCTTATTGCATGCCTCATAAATGGTATTACAGGAGATTGTAGAAGATTGTGAGCTTATCGTACTATTTGATATAGACGAATTTGCTTCTTTACTACTTGTTGTTTGTAACAATAACTCCTGTACAGAATCATTGTGTTTGTATTGTTGTTCTTGAGTATTGAGATTACAATTATTATTGGTTACTTTATTATCTTCATGTGTTTTTAAATCTAAACTAATTTTTGTTAATTCTTGCCAATCAATTTCACTATTAGCACTCAGTATTGTAGCCAAACCTTCACAACTGTCGTTAACTTGGTATGCAGTTCTCATAAATTCGAAGAATGCTCCAATCGTTAATTTCGAGTGCTTTTCTTCTTGGAGATTTCGTAATCTTTCAGCTAAATTCAAAGTGTCTATTATTACTATCATCCATAATTTTTTGTACCATAATTATGATAGTTTGACCCATTTTTGTGAGATTATTAATCGATTCAGTGTGCCAAGCTCCTGTGTAATCTGATATACGCAATTTAGTCTATTAATATAGTTCAAACATAGCAACAAAAAAATTGTGCTAGTGCCACTAGATGCAGAAATCATTGAAATACTTCAAAATAAAAGTATAGCATCCGCTAGCTAATTTTGGTGCAATCTATAGCAGTCTACCAGTGATTTATATGTACCTTCATTAGTTGTTGAAACACATGATCTTAACACTGCATGTGCATTTAAAGCTACATTATTAGCTTCATTATTAATTTCATGTGACTCCATGATTCTCCTTTTAAATGAAAGAATATTTGCACTGCAATTTAATTTTTGCACTTATAAAGGTATTACTCTCTCTTGTATTATATGTAACATCGAAATATTTTACATCGATTACATCGTATAACTCCGACCTGCAATGTATAACCGTAAAGTTTATAAAAATTGTTGCAAGAATTTTATTGTAAGAGGTTAACGATTTGTTTAAACAATTATATCGTTGCGCAAAAGTTATATATATAGATAGTAAAAATTCTCACTCGTTTTCGAAATACATCATTTAGCTTCTTTCACGAACCACTCAGTTACGGAATGCTTATCTTTTAATGATAGAATTATTTAATGAGATATATTTATATTATTTTATTACACAGCATGATTATTGTGGCAGAGAAAATTAGTGATGCAAGAATTGGCAATGTCGCAAAACAGCTGATTTGATCTGGAAAAATCACATGCATCTGATTGCGTCCGATATATATACATATATATGTATGTATATACGTAATAAAATGCCAGTGGTATTATTGTATAATAATAAAAATGACTGTGCGCGCGTGTACAAAATATAGTGTAACAGCGAAAGCGATTGCGTCCAGTACCCGATATGTATATATATGTGATAATAGAATTATTTAATGAGATATATTTATATTATGTTATCACACAGCATGATTATTGTGGCAGAGAAATTATTGGTGATGCAAGAATTGACAACGTCGCAAAACAGCTGATTTGATCTGGAAAAATCACATGCATCTGATTGCGTCCGATATATATACATATATATGTATGTATATACGTAATAAAATGCCAGTGGTATTATTGTATAATAATAAAAATGACTGTGCGCGCGTGTACAAAATATAGTGTAACAGCGAAAGCGATTGCGTCCAGTACCCGATATGTATATATATGTGATAATAAAATGCCTGTGTGTATTAATAATAAAAATGATAGCGCGCGCGTGTGTATGTGTGCAAAATGTAGTACAACAGCGAAAGCGATTAATATGCATATAGTGTTCAATGCATATTACGTAACGAGAATATCTCTATTCTACACGTATTGCGATATCCGATGGGTTAATGTACTTTCTAAGATTTTTTTAGCGCGCGCTATTCTGGTTCCTAAGTAATTTTATTTTAAAAACTTCAACTTTAATTTTCTTTTCTCATTTATAGTGATCCGAAAATTACTATCTAAATTAATCTAAAATTACTAATTTAATTAATTAGTCTTACAACTTATCTCTCAATTTTCATAAATGATCGCTGTACTTATAAACACCTAAGGAGAAAAAAATGATATAAATATATATGGAATATGTTGATATATATAACAGCACTTGTCACAAATTGTCATCAGCTATAATAATTGATTCAAATTTTCTATGCATCGTCGATAAATGCTGCTAGATAAAAAAAAAATGGAACAGTAGAAAATTTAAATAAAACGCAATAATTTCTTCCGCTAAACATTTACTTTTAATAGATTGTCTTATAAAATCAGTGATAAATTCTAATATCTTCCTGTACAATAATTTCAATCGTGCGTTGCTTTGTAACTGCAGATTTTCTGAAAAATGAAATTCAATACTTCTTTAGCAGTATTGAAATTGTTTATCCTTATTATAATACTTCCGAATTCTCTGATATAATGATCTAGTTCCTTATCGTTTGATAAATCTTTCGTCGACATATATTTGTTAGTAAGCTGTGAGAGTTTCAAAAAATCAGAACTGAAAGCTTCATTTAGATCAAAAAGTTCCAAAGCAGGTGGCGATAATTCTTGAAAACTCGGGGGAAATACCTATACAGGATAAGTTCAAAGTTATATACATAATAATTATATGTGATAATATATTAGAAATAGAGATAAATTGGGCACAAGATGCAATGCTCACTGATGCTTGTGTGGGAGGTAAGGGTGCCTCAAAATGAGGTGGGATTAATGTAAGTGATTCATGTTTCACCCCCAAAGCCTCATATGCTTTTATGCAAGCTGGTATCATGTTCAAATTTATGGAATAAAAATGCTGCTTAAATAACTTTGTATACTCGCGAGGAATGTCGATATTATCCAAGTCTTGCGTGCAGACTTTTGGATTATCTGCCTGTTGTGTTATATCTGGCACAAAGTTGTATTCCCAAAACTATACATACATAAAAATACATTTTGTTAATTGCATTTTACAGATTTTCTAAATTTTAATATAGAAAACTTTATTCTTTAAATTACATTAATTTATACAATTAAAATAAACTTACTTCTATATCATCCGTGTGATGATCCACTATCCCTGTGATATCCAACTCAAAAAAATCAAAAATCATTTCACGTAAAGCATCATTATTCTCTTTTTCTATATAAGTATCTGCTAGCATTTTAGATGAACCTAACACAACCAACTTGCCACCAGTTGTTTTTACACAATGATAGGCACAAATGGGTCTGTTCATTGGAATAGCAATTGATCCACTGGACAAAACGACGACAGATGGTTGAACTACATTTAAAGTAGCACCATAAGGATACAAAAATTTCATAACACTGAAACAATTATGTATTTAAAAAAGTTGGTAAAAAATATGGAATATTAAAACATTGTCTTACATGTACTCATCATGATCCTTTAAAAATATAGACTTGTTTGACAAGCCTTGGCATATTAGAGATTCCTTAGGATGCATTGTTTGACTGTAACTCATGCGAGCTACGCTATCTGGAAATAGAAAAATGAAAAATTGTGAGTTTATATATATATAGGAAGTTTTAATGAAATACTTCTTTCTCTTTCTCTTTTTGAAGATTTCACGTACCATTATTTACCATAATACCGAATTCTTCTAGCAAAAAATTGATATTTGTGTTGGATTTATTTTCGCCACCTTCTCCAAGTGTAACAAGAACATTGCCACCAGAATTTAAAAAGGTTCTAATGGAATTCATTTCAAGCTCAGTAAATTTACCTAATGGTCCTGGCAATATTAGGATCTTGACATTTGCCAATAATTCTTGCGATATCACTTCATTGTTTCTGAAATATATACATTTTTAAGTGTAAATTTGTTTTCACTATTAATGAAAATTTCTAAAATATTGATATGTAATGAAATTAATATGAATATATGTAAGCAGCTGTGAGAATTCTTTTTGGCAAAGTCTCACTTACTCTACAAATTTCCACTTTGCCTTCAATTTTCGTTGAAGTACTTTGAATTCGTCGTTCAATTTTCTTTCATTTTTCGATACATCAAAAATAACAATGTTATCAGTTTTATCGCCACTTCCGAAAATCGAGCTCATAATAAAATTATTATTATTATAAATCGATTTAATAAATTATTTATGTAATATAATACAGCACATACAATTCGACATTACATTATTACATTATATTACATTCAACAACTGTCACAGTATATATTACTGTCAAAATATTCTATTTGTGTTATTGCTATGACAACCGTAGTAACATCAAACATATATATTCAATTATAATCGGTAATTATTAATGATTTAATTATTTATCATTTCATTGATATTTTTGTAAGAGTAAAATAATTTCTGTAATATTTTTTTATTAGAAAACATTCTGATAGTTTTCTATTTCTGATTGTTTCGCGCTATATTGCCTCTTCGTTATAATATGCAAGATGTAATGTCGATAATATCAATACTCTTCAATTTCGTTTAATGATCAAGAAATTATTTTAGTTAGTATTTCATCGGTAACTAAGATGTCGTTGGTGTGATATTCCTCTTAAAAAAAAAAAAAAAAAAAAAAAAACAAATCCCCAACAAAAATTCTACCCACCGACG